>NC_057801.1:236235140-236238636 GCF_018294505.1 Triticum aestivum
GCCGGAAGCCGGCATCGAGAACGTCAAAGTTCTCTGCGGAAGATAAAAGCCTTCCTGGCAAAAAGCTTGCCGGAAGCCGGCATCGAGAACGTCAAAGTTCTCTGCCGAAGATAAAAGCCTTCCTGGCAACAAGCTTGCCGGAAGCCGGCATCGAGAACATCAAAGTTCTCTGCCGAAGATAAAAGCCTTCCTGGCAACAAGCTTGCTAGAAGCCAGCATCGAGAACGTCAAAGTTCTCTACCGAAGATAAAAGCCTTCCTGGCAACAAGCCTGCCAGAAGCCGGCATCGAGAACGTCAAAGTTCTCTGCTGGAAGATAAAAGCCTTCCCGGCAAGCCAGCATCGCTGGGGGCTGCGAGTGCCAAGAATCGTCCACGGCAAACCAGAGTTGCCGGGGGCTGCAATATCAGATAAGTCTTTTATCCCTCATCATGGATCCTCTTATGGACAGGGGAATGCGAAACCACGTTTCTTCCCGAAAACTGCCGTGCTCCCTCAACTCTAGGCCCTGGGGCTCGTTCTCGGGGCCAAGTTTGGTTGTAGTCGCGGCAGCAAAGGGATGAAACGAGGAGACTGCACCCACCTTGTTCCTGCCTCCGTCAAAAGCGTGAGAAAGGTCGAGCGACGTGGGAAGGCGGCAGGGCCTATTGCCGGGAGATGAAATGTCTGTCCGAGGGATACCAAGGATTTGCTCCTTGGCGTGGGTTTAACTCACGAGACAAATAACCCGGCAAACATCCCCTTTTCATTAAAAAAACATCCCGCTCAGGTACAGTCCATAGAGGATGAAAAACATGAAAGAGAGGATTACAAGTTCTAGATACAGCTAGGGCCCGAAGGCTTACAAATTAAAAAGATAAGATGCCCATAATCCCTTTCCTGTCCCTCTCCTCATAAGGCAGGTCAAGGAGGCGAAAAGGGCAGAAGGAGCGCCTAGGCGAGCTACGGGTGCCAGAAGACACCAAGGGAACATCCCGGGGGTCGTCCGAAGGCTGGACGGTGACGGCGGCGCTGGAAGCGGGCCTCGAAGACGGGGCGGCAGGACGTCAGCACGCTGTCGAGGACACCACGCCCTCATACTCTGACCTGACGGCCTTGTCGCCAGCCCTCTTCCCCTTCCGTAGCCTCCCTACGCCAGCCGCCCAAGGAGACGACCCTGGGGAGTTCAAGAAGCCGGCGACACGGATGATGGGGTCGCCGGTGCCGCGCAAAGCGGCGCCCGACGCCTAGTCGGACCCGCTACCCCGCCGCCCGCTACCCTCGTCGTTGTTGTCGCTCCCCTCCTCGTCGCTCTCGCTCGAGGAGGAGCCTTCGCTATCGGAGGAGCTGTCCACGCAGCACTTCGCCCGAGTGCCGAAGCACCCGAAGGCCTTGACGGAGAGGAGATCACCCTCCATCAACTTAAAATGGAGGGTAAACCCCTCCGTCAAGCTGTGGATGCGGGCGAACGTCTTCCACCCTCGATCAAGATACATCACATTAGGGGCTGGGAACACAACGTGGACTCGCGTGCCGCTGATCCCATAGCCCCTCATGTGCAGTCTCAGTGTCTCGGGCGGGTCCAACTCCATCGCACGCGCAAACGGACCTGGAAGCCGGAGGCGACGACGAGGCGCCCGGCGCAGCCTGACGAAGAACTCGCAAGGGTCGTCCCCTATATGGACCGCCGTGGGGGGAGGAGCCGCCGGCGGAGGTGAAGCTGACGCGCCGCCCCGTCCGCCTCTTCCCCGAGCGCCTCGACCTCGTCCTCGACCTCGTCCGCGACCTCGCCCCCTCCCTCTTCCCCTTATGGCTGGCTCTGCCACCACGGGCGCGGAAGAGGGAGAGATGCGCTATCTGGCGGCGACCCTCGCCGCCACCGATAAAGGGCCTGGGTTCCCTTTCTCCATGGCAGATGAGAGAAAGGGGAGCAGAAGCTGAAGAAAAGAGAAGATGAGAGAGTGCGGGTTTCTGTGCTCCCATCCCGCTCTTTATAAAAGAGCGAGGTGGGGGCTCGGCCGCCCCGCTCAGCGAATCAAGGCACGGGAAGAGCAGGCAGTCGGGGCCAACCCGCTGCCTCTGCTCGCGACGGCCCAGTTTTCCACTCCACCGTCCGTGACCCCAAGCGCATGGGAGCCGTGTGGCGGGGATGCAGAACCAAGGCGACAGATGAGGCGGCCTCGCCCCGCCCCATGAACGCGGGGAGTGGACGTCCCGAAAACCGCGCACCGGCCCCATCCAGTAAATGCACCGCCCGCCCCACGCCTACCTCCGTTTAGGGAGGAAGGCGTGAACCGTCGCCATCATCATGGCCTGACGCATGCTCGAGGGGCTCAGCCCCGCGCACGCCGCCCGCGTCACCCACGACGCCGCGTTTGACGTGTGCCGTTCTGGGCGTGCGCGGTGGGAGCGGAGTTAGATGCGGCGTGACCTAGGCCACGCGTGCCCGTGCACTGTATTGGGCCTGGCCCAACAGCGCTCGGCACCGTGTCTGGCTCAGGCCCGGGGGCTCCTATCGGTGTACTAGAGTAGGGGTACCCTATTACCCCGAACTTGTGCACGGGCGGTCGCAGCACCCCGCGGCAAGGCTTGCCGGGTGACCGCCAAGACCCTCCGTGGTTCCCTTGAAGACCATTCAAGGACAAAGTACTCAAACCAAGGCCCCGGCAAGAGGAGCTTGCCGGGAGGGCCAACCAAGGCCCCGGCAAGAGGAGCTTGCCGGGAGGGCCAACCAAGGCCCCGGCAAGAGGATCTTGCCGGGAAGAGCCAAGGCCCCGGCAAGAGGAACTTGCCGGGAAGGCCAATCAAGGCATACCAAGAAAAGCTTGCCGCGACGCACCCTGCATCCCGGCAAGATCTGGTGAGCGACAAGCTTCCGGACGCGACAAGACGACGGCCGCGGCAAGGAGCTTGCCGCGGGAAACCCCCACGTCGTGCCCGCGCTCCAGCACACCTGCTAACGTGTCGCTCTGGGACTCTCCCAAGCACACGTGGCAGGAGGCCGTGCAGCTAGGGGTACGTGGTGGCAAGCGGAGATGAAGAGAAGCCCATCGTGGCAAACGGGGGCGCTCCTAACGGTCACCTTTTGCACTGTTTAGGAGACTCAGACGGGCATTTAATGCCCTTGTCCCCTGCCGTCAGAATTAGGTAGGGTGCACTGTATCCACAGTAGCGGTAGCTGCACCTACCGCATCCTTTTCCATTTTTACCCTTCTAGTCTACGTTGCCACCTGTGGGTAACCCCTTGAGAGTATAAAAGGAGGCCCAAGCGCAACGTAGAGGGGGTTCGACCAGTTCGGCTCATTCGAGACACCAGAAACACTCCCACGCTCAGTCGGGTAGCGTCGATCGCTCCTGAGCAAAGATTCAATACACACAAACAAGCAGCAGTAGGGTTTTACGCATCCGTGCGGCCCGAAGCTGGGTAAAATCGCCCACGTGTACTGCCTCGATCCGCTCTTTGTGCGTTCTCCGCCTCCCACCGAACCGAAAAGGGGCCCTGTCCCCATAGGTGTTGG
>NC_057801.1:236238955-236271707 GCF_018294505.1 Triticum aestivum
TGCCCGCACCAGATCGCCCCCCCCCCTCTCGCACAACTCCTCTCTGTTCCCCATAGGGCCGCCCGCCCAAGCGCTGTTCGCCCTCTCTCTCCTCCGGCCGCCCTCTCCTTCCGGCCTCCACCGCCCTACTCCGGCCGCCCTCTCCCTCCGACCTTCGAAGGTCGCCCCGCTCCCCCTTCACCTGTCGTTTTTCTCCCTCTGTCGTGCGCGGCGGCGGCGCATCTACCAGGGAGGTCGCCAGAGGGGTGAGTTTGTTCGTTCCTTCTCTGTCTAGCGGACATATCATTGATCTTGCTTGCTCTAGCGCTAATTTTGATTTGGAAAAGTAGATCCTGATCAAACTTGCTATAGATTTGCAGTGCACGCATGGAATGGTTTGATGCTGCTTGAGGAGGTAATAAATCTTTCTAGAGGCCCAAAGATTCAGGTCACCTTTCTAGGTATTTCAATTTCAGGCTTGCATTATTTGTAGAGGCCCAAAGATTCAGTTCACCTTTCTAGGTATTTCAATTTCAGGCTTGCATTATTTCTAGAGGCCCAAAGATCCAGTTCACCTTTCTAGGTATTTCAGTTTCAGGCTTGCATTATTTCTTGAGGCCCAAAGATTCAGTTCACCTTTCTAGGTATTTCAGTTTCAGGCTTGCATTATTTCTAGAGGCCCAAAGATTCAATTCACCTTTCTAGGTATTTTAGTTTTAGGCTTGCATTATTTCTAGAGGCCCAAAGATTCAGTTCACCTTTCTAGGTATTTCAATTTCAGGCTTGCATTATTTCTAGAGGCCCAAATATTCAGTTCAACTTTCTAGGTATTTTAGTTACAGGCTTGCATTATTTCTAGAGGCCCAAAGATTAAGTTCCCAGTCGGCGGCAAGAGACCCTCCTACCCATGTCGGTGTCGACCTCAACTCGCAGGGGCCGGCGTCGGAGGGGTTCTCGGGGCTTGGGCTCTACAGAGCCTTCCGCTAGAGCGACGATGGCGAGCTCCTCCCTCGGTGCGTGAGGGGCTCCGGGCTCCCTGCCTATCATGAATGACTTTCGTGATGAGTTAGCTCATTCTTTGTTTCATGAAGTGTTTTTTTTAATTTGTGAAGCTTGATTGACGACTTGTATGTTTAAGTGGGATATCTCATTTCTATGGACAAAGTAAAAATTATCATGTTTTGCATGCTTGATTTGTATAGATGGTTCGTTTATGTCAATTGTGAGCAGAGGAGGCCACAGAAGAGCCGACCACACCAAGAGGGTGCTTGGATCCAAGGTACTTATTTTAGTCTGACTAAAAATAGGGTCCAAAGTAGTGAAATGATTGAGATAGAGCATTTATTGTCAATCTGACCCTGCCATCCATACACCTCTTTGGTTTAGAGTTAGTTCAGGGTTAGAATCTAACTCTAACCTCTAACTAAGTTAGAGTTCTCCTCGTCTCGGTTCATCGCCATCATACTTTCCCCATTCATGTGTTTTCAGTATCCTGCGAATCAAAGAGGCCCCTTTTTTGCGGGAAAAATCAAAGAGGCCCTTAGACTGGTTTAGGTCCGGTCATTTTTTATAAACGTGTTATGTCCAAAATTTAATGAACGTGCTCCGGTTTCCATGAAAATACTCCCTCCATCTCAGTTTACAAGTCCTATGCGTATACCTAGGTTGCCAATTTTATTACCATAATATAAACTATATAACACAAAAATTATACCGTTTGAAAATAGAACATCTGAAGTTTATATTGGTATAATTTTTGTAATATGTGACTTGTATTAGGTTGGTTAAATTGATGACCTAGGGGTACGCGCACGCCCTATAAACTGAGAGAGAGGGAGTAATCCGGTTTCATGTAGTAATTCATTCATTTATTTATTCTTCCGCGGGGGGTTTGCATGTAATTCTTGAGGTCTGAAATGTAAAGTACCCCGGCATATGCTCCGAGTCGTGCATGCACTACGACCCAGATGCTCTATGTCCCACATGTCGGTAAATGGGAGCACGTGGAAATAGCCTAGGAGTACATATAGGAGGATAAATGCGTGAAAAAATATGTACTGTGAAGCGTAGCGGCGGTTCGAAAAGGAGACGTAAAGTGATGACAGTTATAGGTCGCACGCACCCAACTAGTGGTACTAGACATACGACTAATTTTTCCCTCAAAAAAAAGAGGCACGAGTGCTCAGTACTCCTATTCTATAAACACGAGTCCCATCTGACAACAGCATTCGTGCTACAGCTAGCTCTCCTCCCTCGTTTCTCTCTTCTAATTCTAAACTCGGCCGACGCCCGGTGGGCGGGGTGGGTTTGCTCAACTGCGGCCCCACCTCACAGTGAAAATGTAACGACTGGAATAAAAATGCCATATACTCCATCCGTTCATTAATATAAGCCTTTTTAGATACTAGTTCAAATGGAATACAGCATACAGATGTATGTAGACATAGTTTAGAGTGTAGATTCACTCATTTTGCTCCGTATGTAGTACTCCCTCCGTCCGAAAATACTTGTCATCAAAATGGATAAAAGAGGATGTATCTAGACATATTTTAGTTCGAGATACATCACCTTTTATTCATTTTGATGACAAGTATTCTCGGACGGAGGGAGTAGTCACTTGCTAGAATCTTTAGAAAGACTTGTATTTGGGAACGGAGGGAGTACTATACTAATAAAACATTAAGGCCACAAGGCGTTGCAGTGCTGGTTACAGGAGGCAAGAAGAAGAGATGCATCCATCGACGACGTCCACCTCCTCGACTCAGGGCGTCGGCCCACCGAACGGCACCTAAGTAGCAGCGGCTTTCGTGGCCAGGTCGACGTGCTTCTGAACAATGACGTCCAAAGATTCCAGCCGCTGGAAGAAGGCCAACGTCTTTCTATCCTCGCTTGCCTTGTAGTGGCCTATGTAGATGATTTCCTCGTAGACGTGGATGTGCAGGTCGGCGGTTTCTTGCATGGCGAGGCACTGCGTGGCGAGCGCGGCCTCGAGGTGCACATTCTTCGTCGCGACCTCCGGCACCTGCAGGGCCACCAGGGCTTGAAAGAGTTCGTCACCATGTAGGCCGATGAGGGTGGCAGGCAATGAGGACCCTGGCCGCGCGGGCTGGAGCAGTACGGCAAGGTCGTCCGTGCGCTTCTTGACGGCGGTGAACTTGCGGATGGAGTTGACCATCATGTCGTCAATGCGAGAGGCGAAGCCAGCGTCGGCGAGGGCTATGATGCCTGCGTTCGCCAGCAATGTCTGGAAACGCTGCGCAGTGCGGGGCCGCATACCGGCGCCTTGGATGATTTGGCACAACTGACTGCCTCTCGCGTCCATCGCCTCCATAGGTGCTTGTGGCTTCTGGTCACTTGGTCTTGGATTGGAGTGAGCAGTGTTGCGCAGAGACTTGAGAGTAGATGGATTGGATTGGTGGGGCGCTTTTATTATATAAGAGTCCAAACTCTGTTGCATTCACATCGTGTTGGCTCTATTCTGCTTCTCCAATTAATTCCCTCTGCATGTAATTGAGGATGCATCATTGACCGTTCAACGTCTCGGGAACCGCTACCCTCTTCCTCCTTGGCATTCAAGCACCTATGGACCCGTCGACGACGAGGTGCCTATGGTGACTTCGTAAATTTCAAGATGATAGTGCCGTGCGTGTGTGCATTCATAGGGGTGCGTGTATGCACGTGTATATGAGCGCTTGCGTCTGTACTGTGTAAAAAACGTAAATGCGTGTCAAAAAGAGACTAGTCAATATACTCAATATTGTGCACCTCGAAGAGGAAAACGGTAGAACTAGTACGTATTTATTTACGGTGTAGATTCACTCATTTTGCTCCATATGTACTCCGTCTCGGTGTAGTCTAGTCACTTGTTGAAATCTCCAGAAGGGAAAATACTCCTTTCTGGTTTACAGGGCTATACTAGCAAGTAGTTGTATGTACTAGTACAATAGTGGGCTCACATAGCAATTTTGTCTCATGCAAGAGCCTGGCTATGTGCGTGCCCCAATGTTCGCAACTGCAATGTTTGGTTTGCGCTTGGCTCTTCGCCTCTTCGAGAAGACGAACAATGATGTTACTACTACTGCTTCTACAGTGTTGAATCCACTGCTGCATGTCTGTCCACCATGAGCGGGACGGATAGCTTGTTGTAGAAGTACTACTAAGCAAAAGTCTATCCTAATTTGTGAGCAACCAGGCGCATGGGCGAGGGAGAAGGCGTGTAGTAAAATCAAGCTTCTCCTCGTTGTACGAGTTGACGCGACACATCATAGCACTAGCCCCACATGCTTGCCTCTAAACTTGGCTGAAAGACCCGCAGTGTACAATATATTTGCTGCAACCTCTAACATTTACCCACAACAAATTAGAATATATGTGGCCGTATGCATCATTCTGATGCAGAGGCCGGGGAGTCCCCCCTTTTCAGAAAAAAACAAATTAAAATATATATTCCTGTCTTGACCAGATGAGCGTGCAAACTACAATCACCAGGGTGACAGGTAGGTCCAAAAGACTATTTTAAATTATTTTTTTAAACTTTGAGGCGACCACATAGCATGGAGCCGCCCCAACGATTTTAACAGGCACGGTACATGCTATCCTAGACTACTCTACACATGAAACTGCCACACGAGCGTCTGGGCTCCGCTTGGCTCTTCGCCTATTCGGGAAGTCGAACAATGATGGAGTACTACTGCGTTGGAGGAGTACTACAGTATGCTTCTGGCCATCTGACACCGATTGAACTGCTGCATGTCCAGCGCGTGCGGGAGGGAGAGCGTGTAGCGAAAGCTTCTCCTAGTATTGCTAGCCACCACGCTCATGGGCGAGGGAGGGATGCTCCTGCCTTTGCGTGTATGACAGGTGGGCCCAACACGTGTGTGGCCAACCTGTCATACAGCCAAAGGCAGGTGTAGTTAAGTCCGCGAGGGAGAGGATAATCAAACTTCTCATTGATGTACGAGTTGACGCGACACATCAAAGCACTGCACTCGATATATTTCAATAATTTGCGTTTACCGATGCATTAATTACAACGCATGCATGCATGCCTTAGCCGTGACTCTTCTTTTGATACTTGCATGTGTTGATTTAATGCACCTTGAAGTAGCACCCCCTCCGTTCCTAAATATAAGTCTTTGTAGGGATTCCATTATGAATTACATACGGATGTATATAGATGCATTTTAAGTGTGGATTCGTTCATTTTGCTCCGTATGTAGTCCACCTAGTGAAATCTCTATAAAGACTTACATTTAGGAACGGAGAGAGTATAAAATATGTGACAATAAAGCTTTGTAATACCCCGGCCCAAGTCGAGAGATGGTTGTGCACGAGGAGGGCGAGATCATGCAGACTGAACAGGAACAGGACCCGACGATGGAGCTCACGAAGGTGTCGATGGACCTCACCGTGCTCCACTGCTCCTTGTGCCTCCGCCCCTTGACGCCTCCAGTGTATGAGGTTCAAATACACCTCGTCCGTTCGGCTGATTGAGCAAGGTGCGGGTTTCTTGATTGATGTGTTGTTCAATTGATTTCCGCAGTGCAAGGGAGGGCACCTGGCCTGCGCGGACTGCCGCGTCGAGCGCCCCGGGAACCAGCGGCAGTGCCAGAAGTGCGAGCGCGGTGGTGGCTTCAACGCGCGGCGGTGGACTCCGTCCTTTCGTCGGTGAGGGTGGAGTGCCCGCACGAAGGCTGTGGGCTCTACGTCACTTACCACAAGCTCGCCGATCACCTGAGCGTGTGTCCGCTTGCGCCCTGCAAATGCCCCATGCCCGTCTGCGGCTACGAAGGCCCGCCGCCGGCGCTCTACCACCACATCAGCACCGCGCATCCCATGCCCGTGCACAGGATCCAGTACGGCAAGGTGCTCCAGCTACAAGTGCCACTGTCGGAGCCACGACTCTTGCTGTTCACGGAGGAGGACCGCCGCACGTTTTTCTTGGTCGGCGGCGTGCTCGACATCGGCGCGCCTATCAACGTCTCGGTCGTCTGCATCAGAGCGGGGACGTCCCCACTGCCGCACTATGTGGCCAAGCTGTGAGCGAACGGCCCGCCGGGGGAGCCCAAAGGCACGACCGATGCCGTCAAGGTGGAAATGGAGGTGACAAGCAGCAAGGATCCCGGTGACATCGACGTGTAGGAGCTGACCTTCTTGGCAGTTCCGCCCAAGCTGCTGGCCGTGGCTAAGCTTGTGTCCCTCCACATTCAGATTGACAAGCTCACGTCCAAAATGTTTCAACAGTGCCTTCTGTTTATCTTAGTAATATGCTAATATAGGGATTACCCTGGTCTACTTTAGCTTAAGAAATGGTGGGTTTTGGTGGCGATGCAACAATTACTTCGACATTATATCAGTAATTTCCAACAGTCGAACGGATATTTTGTGTCTGTTGGATATAAAGTTCCTTTGGGTAAGGAGTACTACTTGTCATCAAAATGGATAAAAGGAGATGTATGTAGACGTATTTTAGTTCTAGATACGTCCCTTTTTATCCATTTTGATGACAAGCACTCCCTCCGTTCCATAATACATGTCTTCCATTTGTCAAAATATAGATGTATCTAGACATGTTTTAGTATATAGGTACATCCATGATAGAGCCAATCGGATGGTTGAGAACACTACAATTCGTAGCTACAAATGCATGTGTGACTCCCAGATGCAGAGGCCGGGGGTCATCATCCTCCTTTTGGAGAAAAAACAGACGTGTGTGTGAGAGGACGAGTGCGTGCGTGCACCTCTTCTCTTCCTATATAATGTACTACTAAACTCAGAGTACAACTTTTTGTGGGTGGCACGATGGTGCGTGCGAGAAGTCCCGAGAGATAGGTTTAATGCGTCTGAAAAAAGGACTAGCCTAGAGCTCGCCACGCGGCTATTCCTGTCGAACGCCCCATTAATCGTAAGATATGTATACGACGGTGCCAGTTATTGCATGTACACAGCAGTACTCCCTCCTTTCCGGTTTATAGGGCTTAATTCAAAAATCTCACCAACCAAGATGGTGAGTGGTGGAATATTTTTTGTAGTTTGCAAAAGCACCTAATTAATGCTCTTGTTTTTCTCAAAAAATTATGTTTATCAATGCACTAATTGTAATGCATGCATGCATAAAGTACATGCATTGGTCAATTTTCTCTTAATACTTGCATGCAATGATTTAATGCACCTTGGAATCTGAACATGTGTTGGGGAACAACCAAATTGAGCTTTATAAAATGGAAAAACTAAAATTTTGAGATAAGCCCTATAAAACCGGAAAGGAGGGAGTGGAAAAAGAAGTACTCCATCCGGGAATAGTGCCGCACTTCGAAACTAGAACCGTCAATAAATTTTGAGCTTGCGTCTCGTCACATTCGAAATTACTCCACGCTATATTGAATTGCAAACCTGTTCACACCGATCACAACCTAAACGGTTTCCCACTTAGGAGCGTATTAGTACCACACTATATTGAATTCCAAACCTGTTCACACCGATCACAACCTAAATGGTTTCCCACTTAGGAGCGTATTAGTACTCGGTTATAAATACTAGTATGCCAAGATGACTGCACATTCCTCCTCAACTCCTCATCCACAAAAACAAACAAGTCATTCAGCATCCTTCCCTTGCGTCTGCCATGGCCAGCGTGAGTTCTGGGTCGAGAGATTGCCACCAGGGAGAGGCGAGCATGGAAGCGGATGCATGAGAGATGTCCCGCCTTGCTGCGAGAGCAGCCGACATGTCCCACCGCACGAAAGTGCAGCACAGAGGTCCCGCCGCGCCATCGATGCAGCAGACTGCTCGGGCCACACCGTGGAAGTAGCAGAGATGTCCCATCGCGCCACGAATGCAGCAGAGATGTCCCGCCGCGCTGCGGCGGCCTGGGAAAATTTCTCGCAGGCAGGCAACGACTGTTACAGGCGCATGCATGCGATCGTCCATAGCCAGATGGATCAGATCTCTGGCTTGGCGAGGTTGTAGGATGACGTGAAAGCCTCGTTTAAATAGGCTACCGGTGTCATTCGGCAACTAAGGGAGGGAAATGAGAGGCTCCGGGCCGAGCGCGACCTGCTGAGGGAGAAGATCGTCCGAAGTGCAGACCAGCAGGAGGAGACCAGTGCCTTGTTGAAGAGGACCGGCGTCATCGTCAAGAAACTTATGGACGAGAATGACATGCTCCGCAATGAGTGCCAAAGGCTCGGGGAGGAATCCGTGGATGTTCTCAAGCAGCGTCTTGAGGACACGAAAGAGCTCATCGCCGCTCGCCGCGGAGACTAGTTCCCGCGGCCTACAACAACGCATCAAGAAAGTAGAGATCAGCGAGCCAGATCCTTGTCTTCCTTCTTCTTTTGCCCTTGTGTATTTCAGGCATAGCAGCATGTGGCTTTTTTAATTATCTTTCTAATTATGTAAGACTTACTTATCTTTCTAATTATGTAAGACAATTAATTGTCCTTATCTTTCTGTGGAAGATCAATGTTGCGAGGCTGGAATGAAGAAAACTCTTGCTGTGGCGACCCTGGCGTTGATGTTCTTCTAGTTGCTGCTGGGCTTCCTTCAGATTCCTGGTTTCTTTTGATGTAATAATCGGTTTAGGATGTGGATTGTGTCATAGGTTGTGAAATGTTGGGTTCTAGCACGGATGTTTGGCCTTTGTTGGCCTCTTGGGATGTTGCGATTTCAATCTGGTAGCTTTTTAGTCTTTTGTGTTAGGCTGGAGTTGTGCTGAACTTCTTGTGAATTGTGGTGGTTTTCAGTAATGAAAATCGGAAGGGGCAAGCCCTTCTTTGATCAAAAAAATAATAATAATCGTTCTTATATATTCATCAGTCTTTCTATAAGTCGCAATAGATGCTATATAGGTCCGTCGGATCTTACATCAAGATCCGTGCTTTCAGATTTTCCTTTTTCTCTCTTAAATCTCAGTCGAGTGAGACATAGCCACGCCATTAAATAGAGGCTCGGGCTCCATTAATGGAGACCTTGGGAGAGAGGTGGACGGCAGATGGAGGTTAAAGGGCTCTCCTCCCGATAAGCAGGCGCAGGGGTCTGATCGCACGCCTCTCGTACTCAAATAGCTACCCTGCACGGCGCCTCCTAGCTAATAAAAAATGGGGATGCGTGGCATCACGTAAATGGTACTAGTAAGTAGAACTCCCATGGTTTCAATAATACTTGTGTTTCCGATTGTAACGTGACAGCACTTGTTCCAAAATGACTTTGTTGATTGTTAATGTGTGTGCCTTCGCAAATCGGACTGCAAATTTACCGCAGCATGTTGGTGCCATGTCATGGCACCAAGCCAAGTTTCATTATTTTCATGCGTGTTTTGAATTTACAGGAATTAAAAAACTAAGTTTCTCAATGTTTCCAACCTAGCCACGACGCCTAGAATTTTGAATTTCATTCCCATTTCTTGCATGGAACCTAGAAATTTACCCGAGGACACACATGTGATTTTTCAACCAACTTTGGTGCACTGGAACATGTGCTTGTATTTCAAATTTGAATTATGCACACAAAGGTGACACGTTCCCTCCCAGAACCACGAGCCTTCTTGAGAGAAGCTCCGATTTGCAAGACGCTTATACCAAAATTTGTTCCTATTCGGCCAATTTTTTTACCACGGCATGGTACTACCATGATATGACACCATGCCAAGTTTCATGATTTTAAAACCAAGTTTCTCAATGTTCTCGACCGAGCCACGATGCCCAGATGTTTGAATCTTATTCTCATTTCTTGCATGGGACCTACTCATTCCTTCCATCTATATAGGGCCTAATGTGTTTTTCAAGACAGCCTTTGACTATTGACAAGATTAATAGCACATGAGATGTATACTATGAAAATTATATTATTGGAAGCTCCTTTGACGTACAAATTTGAAGGTATGCTTTCTGTAAGTTGCATGTCATATATTATTGCTCTAACGTTTGGTCAAAGTTAGCCTCGAAAAACGCATTAGGACCTATATAGATGGAAGGAGGGAGTAGAAATTCACCCGAGGACACAAATGTGATTTTTCAACCAACTTTGGTGCACGGGAGCATGTGCTTGTAGTTCAAATTTGAATTATCCACATTAAATGACCAAAAACTCAATTAATGTGTAAATAAGGCCAAACAAAGCCGGAATAATTTCAAAATTTAACAGGGCACTCATGTAGTTCTATGTTGCCTTTGTAAATAAACTCAAGGGGGGCAACGTATATCGTTTCACACTCAAAGGTGGCACATTCCCTCTCAGAACCACGAGCCTTCTTGAGAGAAGCTTCGGTTTGCAAGAAGCTTATACCAAAATCTCTTCCTATTCGGCCATTTTTTTACCACAACATGGTAGTACCATGACATGACATCCATGCCAAGTTTCATGATTTTCAAAAGTGTTTTGGATTTACAAGAATTTTAAAACCAAGTTTCTCAATGTTCTCGGCCGAGCCACGATGCCCAGATGTTTTAATTTTATTCTCATTTCTTGCATGGGACCTAGAAATTCACCCGAGGACACAAATGTGATTTTTCAACCAACTTTGGTGCACGAGAGCATGTGCTTGTAGTTCAAATTTGACTTATGCACATTAAATGACCAGAAACTCAATTAATGTATAAAAACGACAAACGAACCCGGAATAATTCCAAAATTTAACTGGGCACTAATGTAGTTCTATGTTGCCTTTGTTAAGAAACTCAAGGGGGGCAGTGTATATCGTTTCACACTCAAAGGTGGCACGTTCCCTCTTAGAACCACGAGCTTCCAAATCGGCCCAATTTTTTACCACAACATGTTAGTGCCATGACGTGACACCATGCCAAGTTTCATGATTTCCAGCCGAGTTTTGGATTTACATGAATTTAAAATCTAAGTTTCTCGATGTTCTCGGCAGAGTCATGACGCCCAGATGTTTGAATTTCATTCTCATTTCTTCCATGGGACCTAGAAATTCAACCAAGGACAGACATGTTATTTTTCAACCCACTTTGGTGCACCGGAGCATGTGCATGCAATTCATATTTAGATTGTGCACATTAAAAATCCAGAAACACAATTAATGTATAAAAAGGCTAAATGAACCGGAAATAATTCCAAAATTTAACAAGGCACTCATATAGTTCTATGTTGCCTTTGTAAATAAAATTAGGGGGGAGGCAGCGTATATCATTTCACACACAAAGGTGACACGTTCCCTCTCGGAACCACGAGGCTTGTTGAGAGAATCTCCGGTTTTGCAAGAAGCTTATACCAAAACTTGTCCCAATTCAGCCAAAAATTATACATATGAAAACAAGGTTTAGATTATCCCGAACATCTCGCTACCTAGACCAATAATGTACTATGATTTGAATTCAACATAAAATGGATACAAATATTTGAATTGGAGAGCGTATGGTACATGTGGTTCATAGTGAAATATGATTACTGCTATATGCATGCTTTTGTTATCAAGATAATATTTAAATTATTGTATAACTTGACAACAATCGTATTCAAATAAGGCAAATAGATTCAAATTTAGTCCATATGGTAGACGACAATATATATGTTCACATGGTGGAGTAAAATGTTCATATATGATGGAAAATAAAAATGTACGACTACATCAATTATAAACCGCAAGGTCACCTAATGATATATTTGAATTCAACATAACGGCGATTCAAAAATTGAATTTCGAGATCATGGCATCTGTAATAATATAAAAAGGGACATTACTCTTTCTTTGGTGGGAATTGATTTGTTTTTTGTTGTTGTTGAGGGAAGTGCGAATCGATTTGGTACTGTACAGGGTAATCTTGTTCTCCCGGTTTTTTTTACATTTTTCTTGTAGTTTTTTCAATGGCATCTATAGCAATATAGTAAATGGGGACATGACTCTCTTGTGTCTTGTATGAATTGTGTTTTTTACACGTTAAGTTTGTTCTGTCGAACAAGGAATCCGCACCTTGTTATCCTGAACTTTTCAAGCTCGAGTATCTTTTGTCTCACCTGCTTTGAAATTCCCGCTTCTTCAACCCGCGCCGCGCCTTGTTATCCCGAAAATCGCTCCCGCAACCCAGACACGCGAAATCCCCCTTCTACACCTCAGCCGGAAATGAAGCTCCATGTCGCGGTGTCAAAACCGGTTGGGGTACGCTGGAAACTTACCCTACATTTCAGACAAGCGCGTCCCTAAGCTTGGCTCCCCCCTCCCCCTTCGCCCCCCCCCATTCGTACACCGAGGCCGCCAAAACCAGCGAAACCCCACGCCCTCCGTCGGCCTCCCGACCATCGCCCAGCCGGAGACTCTTCCCCGACTACGTCGTCCACCACAACAGCTCGTCGTCCCTCATCTACCGCACTGGATGAGGATCCGTTGTCGATCTCATCGTCCCGCCGGATCAGCCACCCCGTCCTCCACCTCCAAGGAGCTGCCCCGACGTTCGCCTCGTCTATCACGCCACCTCAATCCCCATAGTGCCGTCTTGACCTGCCCCACCGGAACCGCAACACCCTCACCAATTCCTCTGATGAGCCCGAGGCCAACTCGGCGCCACCAAGGAGGTTCTGCACTCACCGCTGCATTTTATCTTCTATTCGATCACGGGGCTATCGGTGCCTGATACCGAGCAGACATGGCATCTCCATCGACGGCACCATCGCCGGCCACATCATCCACGGCGTCTCTCCCCCATGTCGTTGCTTCCTCGGCGATGACTCCCACAACGGCACTAGCTGCAGCTGCTCCGGCTCTCGCTCGCGCTGCGGCTCTGTTCTTGTTGTCGGGCGTGCTGCTACACTGCTCCTGCTTTTGTTTGTGCTGCTGCTCGGCTCTTGCTCTAGCTTGCACTGCTGCTGCTGCACGACCTCCGGCAGCTATAGGAGTTGCTGCTTTAGCACTCGCTCGCGGTGCTACTGCACGACTTGTTCTCTGCTAGTGCGTTCCCTGCTTGAGCGTCTGCTGATTTAGATCACTGCTTCTCTGCTACTAGTGCTCGAACGCCCTAAACATCTATTGCAATGCTGTTACTAGTTCAATCAGTTTCGACAGTAAAATTCAGTTTCGACTATGAAGTTCATTTTCTTCAGTTAAGTTCAGAGTGAATAGTACTTATAGCATCTATCGGAGCGGCCGTGGCGCGGCTTATGTGTTTTACATCTAGCACTTTTTGGTGATGTATTTTACATCATCTATTGCAGATGATATTAGGGTCCCACTTCAGATTAACGTTGTCTGTCTTATCATGCTTTAGCCTCGTCGCCGTACACCTTAGCAGAGCTGCTCCAACGACGGAACCATCCATCACAGCGGAGCAGTACCCTCGGCGCCGTTTCTAGAGGCCTCGGATCTTCTTCCCCGCCTCCGACAGTCACACCAGCATCATCACAATCCTCCACGTCCAACCCAATGATGCTGAGGTCCACAAGGCTATGCCAAAGAGGTTGTACACTCGTCGCATCACTTTGTTTCTCCATTCCTCTGTTCTTCCAATTAATGTGAGCCAAACACCCAGGTTGACTGAAATCCTATGTTTCCAAATGCTCTGTTTTGCACGTGCATTCCTATCCTATTCCTGTGTTTTTCCTGTCCCTGCATTTATAGAATCCTCCAATTCTAAGGAGCCCTTACAGATTTACTTCATTTTCAGATTGGCGTCAAAGAAAACTCTGTGTGTTATGTCCTGCTCCTGTCGTGCCGTCATCCACCCCACCTTAGGTGCACCATCGAAAGAAGCGTTCACTGTAGCAGAGATCCCCCTTGCAGACTTTCTTTCGCGGCCTCAGATCATCTTCCTTGTTGCCAGCAGCCACGCCAACTGCATTACCATCATCGACTGAGCAGATGAACCTGAGGACTACACAGTTCCGGAAGAGAGGTCGCAGTCTTTCGTGTTTGCTTACGTTATACAACGGTTATTATTACTTGCTACTTTATCGTTCAATCTTGAGTTTTGAATTGCCCATGGGTCTCATATCGATCCAGCAACGAATAGTATCTGTCTACTATCTGGTTTATCTGGGGTCTTCTATGTGGTTCATGTTGGGTGGGCAACAAACAATAGATGATCCATTGTCTATCTTTTTAAACTGAAGCTATAATCTACCTGCTATCATTAGTTTTGGATCCATCCACTTGTTTGCTACCATCAGTCTTGATTTTTGCATGCACCCCTTAGGCCTTACAAAATCTTACTATTTTTTATTATGCATGTCAGATATTGTACACAATCGTACTGAACATGTAGAGAAAAAGAGAAGACCGTTGCGTGCGAATATAATGTCATGCAGACGCTGCTCCATGGTGGGCAAAGTGCCCCCCCCCTCTCCTGCATTTCCAGATTGTATTCCAGAGGAAGATAACTGTTCAGATGGAGATTCCGAAGGAGCCGACCACGCCTGTTTACCACCTGAGGTGTTTTCTCTAACCTGGCATGCTGATGTTGGTCATATCATGCATATGGCGCCTTGCATTGCTTACATTATACATATTATATGTCATCAACTTAGTTTAGATTTGCTTTGTGTGAATGCCACCTGTTTGGTTTCTATATCATACTCCCACCATTCCTAAATATTTGTCTTTTTAGAGATTTCAACAAGTGACTACATATGTAACAAAATGAGTGAATCTACTCTAAAATATGTCTATATACATCCGTATGTGGTAGTCCATTTGAAATCTCTAAAAAGACAAATATTTAGGAATGGAGGGAGTATATGGGAATTATGCAATGCCATCTTCTTTAGCCAGGCATCATATACGTGAATCATGCAATGCCATCCTGTTTAGTCAGTCATCGTATATGTGAAATGTGTCGTGCCATATTTTTCTCCCATAATGTATTCCATTTGTCAACAATGTTTATACATTCATCTACTCTTCCTGTGCATCAGCCATTTGAGTCGGTCATGGGAAAATCTGGAGTGAAAACAAGGTCTTCTGAGCAGTCAATGCTACCTGTCGATGAAGATTACTTGCTGGTTACAAGTAGCTCCTTAGAGGAGGATTCAGAGAGAGATGACCAGTCGTATCCCCCCCCCCCGAGGTGCATGCTCTAACTTGGCTTGGTTATATTGCTCCTATCATGCATATGGTGTCTTGCATTGCCATGCCATCTACTTAGATTAGACATGCTTTGTGTGAATGCCTCCTGTTTGCTTTCTATATCAGATATGTGAATTATGCAATGCCATGTTTTTCAGCCAGTTGTGAATTATGCACCGCCATGGAGCCAGGCATCATATATGTGAACTATCTCATGCCATCTTTTTTTCTCATTATGTATTCCATTTGTCGACAATCTGTGTATATTGAACTACTCTTCATGTGTATCAGCCATTTCAGCCAGTTATGGAAAAATCTGGAGTGAAAACAAGGTCTTCAGAGCAGGCAATGGTACCTGTTGAAGCATATATCTCGATGGTTACAGGGAGCTCCTCAGAGGAGGATTCAGAGACAGATGACCAGTCCTATATCCCACCTGAGGTGTATGCTCTAAGTTGCAATGTTTATATTTCTCATATGATGCATATGGTGTATTGCATTGCTTAGTTTAGACATCATATGCACAATATTAAATTCTATCTGATTAGTTTAGAGATCATACATGCGAGTGCCAGCTGCTTAGTATATGAATCAATTATGTCAATTATATCATGCCATCTTGTATACTTAGATAACATGTATGTGAATTATTTCATCCCAACCTATTTTAGAAAGACATCATATAGTTTTGTCATGTCATCCTGTTTAGGTACTCATCATATGTTGAATTATGCCATTATATCATGTTAAGTTATCCATCATATATCTGAAACTGTGTCATGCTATCCTGTTTAGTTAGGCATCATATATGTGAAATTGTGTCATGCTGTCCTGTTTGGTTAGACAACATATATGTGAATTACCACATCTGTCTATCATACAATGTCTATACATTCAATTTCTTTTCTTGTTTATCAGCCATTTGAATTGGAGGGGGTGATGGCAGTATCTAAGGGAGCAAAAACCCGTTCTTCACAAAAGACAGTGCTACCCGTCGATGCAGATAGAACCATGGTTGTACTGGCCCACAAACTAGCCCCACCACACATAATCGAGACTCTTCCAGATTGCACACTTACACTGTTGGGCAGAGAACCAGCTACAACCCATCTAACCGCAACCCCAGCGGATAGTAACCCACTTATAGTTGACAAAGCACGATGTCCACCACAGAGTACCCCCACACGAGCAATTTGTAAAGCTACTGCAGTGCCCAAAGCATGAAGACCACCACAGCTAACCCAAACTCCACGTTTAAAGCAGAAGAGCAACTGTTCTCAGGTCAGATTCCGTAGCTATGGTCCATACTCCTTTGCTATTGCATCACTGTATTTACTCATACCAACTACTTTCAAATTTGAAGGATCCAACTGAAACTCCAATGGCGCAACAGGTATGTTTTAAACCTATTTCTTTAACTGGATTGTTGTTCTAACTTCTTGCTCTATGTTGATTTCAGTTTAAGTTGTATAAACAGTTATGTTCTCATGTGATGCACATTACAAGTGCTGCCAATGCTGTGTAGTTTCTCATACTTATATTCTGTCTATGCTGCCGTGTCTTAAAAATATATGAGTTGAACTGTGTCTCTATCTTGATTAGGGAACATAAACTAGAATGATATGGACAATACAGTGACCATAGTACATAGATATATGTTTGTTTCATGCTGTTATCCTGTCCACCTTACTACTGAACCGGTTTACCAAAATGAGTTTGGTATACTACAAGCTAAACCTGTGATATATCTGCTTGTTTCTCTTGTAGTATGCAAACAGAATATTGGAGAAGAGCACCCCACTATGAATGGTAGAGAAAGTAATGCAGATAAGGTTCAAGATAGTGAGAAAACCCTGTTGGTCTCCAAGAAAGGTGATAAAAACAATCTTGTAGACAGTGAGAAAACCCCACAGTCCCGCGTTGATGTAGCGTTCGAGTTACTGGCCAGTACCGCTGGCACAAGCTCTTCAAACTCGCTGCCTGAATCAGTTCGGCTTCTTCAGTCTCACCTACAAGCTGAAAGGCATCAGTCAGCTGTGTTGCGGCAAGAAGCCAAAGGACTGAGGAAGTCCCTGCAGAATTCAGATGCGTACTTTCTTGTGCAACAGCAAGCGCTGGAGGATTTAAGCGCCAAACAAGATAAAGTTAATAAGCTTGCTAAGCATCTTGCCAGCATTATGGGTACCCAGGATATTGTTTCTTTAACTCTTCTGAGTGGTTTTAGTTCTGGACTTGTTTTGCTGCGGCGTTTATATGTTGTTGTGTTCCCTATATTTGCACTGGTGGCGAACTTTGATGCCCAGTGGATGTAATATGTGTAATAGCCGTGATAGCCTAGCATAAGTTGCTTGCTTATTTATTTCCTTGTTGTCTTGTTTATTTGTTTGCTTGTAGTCAGTGCAGTTCTTTTTCTGTGGTTTGCTAGTGGAGGCAACAACCTATTTTTTAAAACTAGGCCACAATAACCATGGGCTAATATTTACTGTAGTGACACTGGGCCTCCTACGGGCCATAGAAACAGTGGGCCTTCTACGGGCCGTAGAAATAGTAGGCCTTCTATGGGCCGTAGAAACATTGGGCCTTCTACGCGCCGTAGAAACAATGGGCCTTCTACGGGCCGTATCATCAATGGGCCTTATACGGGTCGTATGATCGATTGGCCAATCATCGGACAATAACAGGCCGCATTATGGTTGTAAACGAGCTAGAGTTGGAATCGTCCGTTCATGGGCCGACCACAATGGGCCATCGTTAATAGGCCGTATTTGATGACGCTATGAAAATGGCCCAACATATTAACGGACCACAAATGGGCCGACTGTAACCACGGGCTGAATTTGGCCCACAAGCAGAAAATGACAGTAACGGGTCGTAAGTAAACGAATGCTGGAAATGAGCCCAAGAATAAATGGGCTCTGAGAAGGCCGAAAGATAACATGGGCTGGAAACGGCCCAACTGAATAACGGGCCCTTAATGGGTATAAAGTGATACACTGTTCATTATGGGCCAGTTTCACCACGGGCCGTTAATGGGTGTAAAGTGATACATTGTTCATTGTGGGCTAGTTTCACCACGGGTCGTTAATAGGCCAAGAGTTACATACGGCCTCATATGGGCCGAAAGACGTCATGGGCCAGAAGTGAAAACGGGCTAGAATCATATTGGATGGCCCAGATGACGCTACTGGGCCTAACTCGGATAGGGCGTAACGGGCCTTGGGTTAGCGGGCTGTAAATGGGCTATATGCGAACAGGCCGTTAACAGGCTTTCCATGGGCCGGCCCGCCACCTTTTGACCAAGTCAAACGAGCCAGCCTTTTCACAGGAATGGGCCTCTATTGGGCCATCCCACGTGTCGACGTATCATAGGCGCCTTCTGTCCAATGAGTGGATGACATCTGTCCCAACGATGAGCCGACACGTGTTTCCTCGAGCCAATGATGATTTTACACGTGGAAAATCCCCATTGTTCGGGGCTGTCAACGGGTTATCGGATCCAAAACCCGACCCGATAGCTTAACAGTGTTCCGTTACGGTGGATGCCACGTGTCGGTCACCCTTGACGAAAGCACTTCTGTGACGCGCGATTTATCATCATGGAAGTGGACACTTCCGTGATGATAATTTTGGTAATGTCATGGAACACTTCTACGACGGCACAAGTATGACTATCTTGGTTCTCTCATAAATTTGTCATGGATGTACATGCATGACAAAAAACACGACCTACTGTGACAAACACGTATCATCACGGAAGTGTATTTTTTTTGTAGTGTACGGGGGTGATCAGAATATCACATGATCACACTTGACCCAATGTCTTGGTCCGTAAAGGAGGTGTCAATGCGGCGAACCAGGCAATCAGACTATGCGGCTTTATCACTCTCACTTAGCCATAGGAGTTTGACGATGGGGCTATAAGATAGCCCCTGGTACGTACACGGCTATCCGGATGTGGATGTATTACGCACGTGACTGGAAGAAAACTAGTCCTTCGTGTAATACAGGAAAAAATCACTAGAGATTTAGTAAGTCGCCAAATAGCTGACCAGCTCTCGTCGCATCATGGGAGTCAGTTTTCGGCTTCCTCTACTGAGCTGCTTGACCGGGCGAACCAGAAATACAATCGCAGTTGTTCTCCCTTTACTACCTTAGCCGAACAAACGAAACATAAGGTAGCAAACACAAGAGCCGGGCAACCCAACTATTAACCAAATACATGATTTGGAGCCGATGCATATAATGCCATATTCGGGACGCCGAAGTGTACTATAAAGCTATTCCGACTTTTGTTTGGCAATGTGATGTCGCTTCAAGCTACGTCGGTATTTCCCCAAAGAGGAAGGGATGATGCAACACAACGGTGGTAGGTATTTCCCTCAGTTATGAAACCAAGGTTATCGAACCAGTACGAGAACCAAGCAACACAACGTAAACATCCCCTGCACACAAATAACAACACCTCGCAACCCGATGTGTTAAAGGGCTTGTCAATCCCTTTCGGGGTACGGCGCCATAAATTGGCACGTGGACGTGAGAAAGTTGTAATAGATTGAATAAATAGATCGCAAATAAAATAAAGTACAACAAAGTATTTTTGTATTTTTGGTTTAGTAGATCTGAATAAAAATGCAAAGAAAAAGTAGATTGCAAGCAAATATATGAGAAAGAAGACCCAGGGGCCGTAGGTTTCACTAGTGGCTTCTCTCGAGAAAAATAGCAAACGATGGGTAAACAAATTAGTGTTGGGAAATTGATAGAACTTCAAATAATTATGATGATATCCAGGCAATGATCATTACATAGGCATCACGTCCAAAATTAGTAGACCGACTCCTGCCTGCATCTACTACTATTACTCCACACATCGACCGCTATCCAGCATGCATCTAGTGTATTAAGTTCATGGAAAAACAGAGTAATGCAATAAGAATGATGACATGATGTTGACGAGATCCGTTTATCTATTACGGCAGATATGGATCCCATCCTTTTATCCTTAGTAGCAACAATACATATGTGTCGGTTCCCTTTCTGTCACTGGGATCAAGCACCATAAGATCAAACCCACTACCAGGCACCTCTTCCCATTGTAAGATAAGTAGATCAAGTTGGCCAAACAAAACCCAAATATCGGAGAATAAATACGAGGCTATAAGAGATCATGCATATATAAGAGATCAAAGAAACTCAAATAACTTTCATGGATATTAAAATATATGAATGATCATAAACTCGAACTTCATCAGATACCAACAAACACACTGCAAAAAGACTTACATCATATGGATCTCCAAGAGATCAATGTATTGAGAATCAAAAGAGAGAGAGGAAGCCATCTAGCTACTAACTACAGACCCGAAGGTCTACAAAGAACTGCTCACGCATCATCGGAGAGGCACCAATGGAAGTCGTGAACCCCTCTGTGATGGTGTCTAGATTGGATCTGGTAGTTCTATAATCTGCGGTAATTGGATGAATATTTCATTGATGCCTCTAGGGTTTCTAGAATATGGGGGCATTTGTAGAGCAAAGAGTCGGTCCAGGGGGCACCCGAGGTGGGCACACCCCACCAGGGTGCGCCTGGGCCTCCTAACGCACCCTGATGGGTTGTCCCTTCCTTGGGACTCCCCCCAGGTGCAACCAGGGCCCAACTTCTTCCTTTTGGTCCAAAAAAAATCTCTGTAAATTTTCGTTGCATTTGGACTCCGTATGATATTGATTTCCTACAATGTAAAAAACATGGAAAAAACAGCAACTGGCACTTGGCACTATGTCAATAGGTTAGTACCAATAAATGATATAAAATGACTATAAAATGATACTAATACATCCAAGATTGATAATAAAATAGCATAGAACAATAAAAAATTATATATACATTGGAGATGTATCACCCCAAGCTTAACTCCTGCTCGTCCTCGAGTAGGTAAGTGATAAAAAACAGAATTTTTGATGTGGAGTGTTGTTCATCATGTCATATCATATTCTTTTCCTTACAGCATGGAAATTTGGACTTTTATGTGATTCAAAGCAATAGTCTCGTGTTGACAGAATGATTTAGATACTCAAGCATATCAACAAACAACCATGTCTTTAAAAAAATCAATGCTAAAACAAGTTATCCCTAGCCCATCATGCTCAAACATTGATACATTCATGAAACACACTCTAATATTAGCTACACCCAATACTTACTCACGATCATAGTGTCCCTTAGTTGGTGCTTTTATGAGAGAAGATGGAGACTGAAATTCAATAATAAAAATTGCATAAAGTAAAAGAAAGGCCCTTCACAGAGGGAAGTAGGGATTTGTAGAGGTGCCAGAGCTCAAAGTGGAAAATTTAAGATAAAAACATTTTGGGAGGTGTATCCATCCCACCAACGAAAACAACATAGAGCTATGAACACTTTCCATGCTAGATATGCCATAGGCAGTTTCCAAACAAAAAATAAAAGTTATTCCTTTTTCCACCATACTTTCACTTTCCATGGCTAGCCGTATCCACGGTTTCCCTCGATACCAACACTTTCCAAGGAATTTATTATTTGACAACATAAAGTAAATTCATTTTTGAATTTCGGGACTAGGCATCCCTAAAACCTTTGCCTTACTCTCATGCAATGACAAATGAATAAACACTCATCGTGAGAATAACACATCCAGCATGGAAAATATTAGCCACCCGTTACCATTCCGCGAGCGAAACAAAGACACAAAAGAGAAGTTTATTTTGAAAATTAGAGATGGCACATGCAAATTTGCTTGGGGCGACAAAAGAATACCGCATATAGGTAGATATAGTGGACTCATGTGGCAAAACTGGTTTAAAGGATTTTGGATGCACAAGTAGAGGTCATACTTGGTGCAAAATTAAGGCTAGCAAAAGATTGAGAAGCGACCAACCAAGAAACGAATAATCCCGTAAAGCAAGGATTAAGCATAATTAACACCGAATAATGGACCACAAGTAGGATATAATTTTCATTGCATGACTATTGACTTTCGTGCATTAATAGGGAATCACAAATCTTAACACCAATATTCTTACTAGAGCACACTTACTCATCAACATAACTCACATATCACATCATCATATCTCAAAACTATTACCAAGAATCAAGTTTATTTTGTCCAATGATGTTCATGACATTTTTATTTACTTTATCCTTCTTGGATATCTATCACTTTGGGACTAATTTTCATGTGTTGCTTTTCATAAGCTCAAACAAATATAAGTGAAGATCATGATCATAAAATTCTCTTTCTCTCAAAATAATTTAAGTGAAGCATGAGAGAATTTCTTCAAAATTTTACTAACTCTCAAATAAATCTAAGTGAAGCAAGAGAGCATTTCTTCAAAAATACTAAGCACATCATGGTAAAAAAGATATAAGTGAAGCACTAGAGCAAGTCCTAGCTCATAAAATATTTAAGTGAAGCACAGAGAGCAATTTTAATAAGTCATGATATAATTTTGGCTCTCTCAAATAGGTGTGTCCAGCAAGGATTGATGACTTAAGACACAAAATAAAACAAGCAAAGACACATATCATACAAGACGCCCCAATCAAAACACATATCATGTGACAAATAAAAATATAGTCTCGAGTAAAATACCGATGGTTGTTAGAAGAAAGAGGGGATGCCACTTGCGGGCATCCCCAAGCTTAGTTGGTTGCCCATTCTTGGATAATATCTTGGGATGTCGGGGCATCCCCAAGCTTAGGCCCTTCTATCCTTCTTTCATCCATCGTAAGATAACCCAAAACTTGAAAACTTTAATCACACAAAACTCAACAAAACTTCGTGAGATCCGTTATTAAGAGAAAGCAAACCACTACTATAAGTGTTGTGTCAAACCAATTCATATTTTATTTTTGTATTATATCTACTGTATTACAACTTTTCTATGGAAAAAACTCATCAAAAACCATAGAGCCATCGAAATAAGCACACAACACAAAGAAAACAGAATCTGTCAAAACAGAACAGTCTGTAGTAATCTGGAACTTTTGAAAACTTATGTAAATCAAAAAATTCAGAAACATTAGGACGACCTGGGTAATTTGTATACTAATCTTATGCAAATGGAATCATGATAAAATATCTTTTATGTGATTTATGAAAATTATTTTCGTGAGCACAAAGTTTCTGTCTTTTTCAGCAAGATCAAACAACTATCACTCAAGAAGATCCTAAAGGTTTTACTTGGCACAAACACTAATTGAAACACAAAAAACACAATCATACCATTAGCATAATTGTGCAAACACACAAGAACAGAAAGTAAAAAGCAAAATTAAATTTTATTCATTGGGTTGCCTCCCAACAAGTGCTATAGTTTTACGCCCTTAGCTAGGCGTAAGGCAAGGATCTAAGTTTTGTCATCTTTGGTTCGAGATCCATAAGATGCCCTCATGATTGATTCATAGGGTGTGTGATTTTTGTTCTAGGAAAGTGTTACATACCCTTCCTCAAAGGAAATTGGAACATAATATTGCCTTCTTTCATATCAATCACGGCACAGATAGGGCGTAAAAACGGTCTACCAAGAGTAATTGGACAAGACAGATTGCAATCAATATCAAGAACAATAAAATCTATCGGCACATAATTCCTATTTTCAAGAATAAGAACATCATTAATCCTTCCCATAGGCTTTTTAATAGTAGAATCCGCCAAGTGCAAATTCAAAGAACATTCTTCAAGATTAGTGAGACCAAGCACATCACATAAAGATTTCGGAATTGTAGAAACACTAGAACCCAAGTCACACAAAGCAAAACACTCATAATTTTTAATCTTGACATTGATAGTAGGTTACCATTCATCATGCAATTTTCTAGGAATTGAAACTTCTAGTTCCAACTTTTCTTCTATAGCTTTGATCATAGCATCAACAATATGTTTAGTAAAAGCTTTATTTTGTTCATAAGCATGGGGTGAATTTATCATGGATTGCAACAAAGAAATAAAATCAATCAAAGAGCAACTACCATAATTAAAGTCTTTGTAATCCAAAATAGTGGGCAAATCACTAGTTAAAGTTTTGACCTCTCCAAACCCACTTTCATCAATTTTCTCAACAAGATTTTCACCCTCTGAAATATTGGGATGCCTTCTACCTAAAGGTGACTCTTCTACAGTCCCTTTTTCATCAATCTTAACTTTACTAAACAAGGAATCAGTAGAAGAAACACCAATTATTTTAAGATCTTCATCATTTTTATCTTCCAATGAGATTCGTTTAGCAGCCATTTGATTTACTAAGGTAGCTTGTGCATCAGATATTTTTTCCAACAAACTCTCAGCAAAAGCATACTTAGATTGGAGATTGCTAACTTCTTTACTAATATCATCAAGTTGTTTTGTGATAGCATCTATCACAACGGAGTGCTCCTTAAGTTCTTTAGTAAAATACTTATTGTGCTCAAATTGTGTAGTCATACATTCCTTAGTACTTTTCTCAATTTCAAGCGAAATATTTGGGTATGGAACATCATAATATTTTATTTGAGGCATCATGACTAGGCAAACAAGAACGCGCACAAAAATAGATCCGGCAAAAAAACAGTGAACGAAAAAGGGAGGCGAATAAAACGGCAATTTTTTGTGAAGTGGGGGAGAGGGAAAAAAGAGGCAAATAATGTAAATTGCGAGGAGATGAGATTTTTGATTAGGAACCTTGTTATGTTCAAGATTCTCTCCGGTAACGGCGTCAGAAATTCCTTTTGATGTCACTTGAAGCAGTCGGTATTTCCCCAAAGAGGAAGGGAGGATCCAGCACAGTGGTGGTAGGTATTTCCCCCAGTTATAGGTTATCGAACCAGTAGGAGAACCAAGAAACACAACATAAACAGCCCCTGGACACAAATAACAACACCTCGCAACGCGACATGTTAAAGGGGTTGTCAATCCCTTTCGGGGTACAACGCCAGAAATTGGCACGTGGACGGGAGAAAGTTGTAATAGATTGAATAAATATATCGGCAAAAAAATAAAGTGCAGCAAAGTATTTTTGTATTTTTGGTTTAGTAGATCTGAATAAAAATGCAAAGGAAAAGTAGATCGCAAGCAAATATATGAGAAAGAAGATCCGGGGGCCATAGGTTTCACTAGTGGCTTCTCTCGAGAAAAATAACAAACGGTGGGTAAACAAATTACTGTTGGGCAATTGATGGAACTTCAAGTAATTATGACGATGTCCAGGCAATGATCATTACATAGGCATCACGTCCAAGATTAGTAGACCGACTCCTACCTGCATCTACTACTATTACTCCACACCTCGACCGCTATCCAGCATGCATCTAGTGTATTAAGTTCATGGAAAAATGGAGTAATGCAATAAGAACAATGACATGATGTAGACAAGATCCGTTTATCTATTGTGGCAGATATGGATCCCATCTTTTTATCCTTAGTAGCAATGATACATACGTGTTGGTTCGCTTTTTGTCACTGGGATCAAGCATCATAAGATCCAACCCACTACCGGGCACCTCTTCCCATTGCAAGATAAATAGATCAAGTTGGCCAAACAAAACCCAAATACCGGAGAAGAAATACGAGGCTATAAGAGATCATGCATATAAGAGATCAAAGAAACTCAAATAACTTTCATGGATATAAAAATATATGACTGGTCATAAACTCAAAGTTCATCAGATACCAACAAACACATTGCAAAAGGACTTACATCATATGGATCTTCAAGTGATCATTGTATTGAGAATCAAAAGAGAGAGATGAAGCCATCTAGCTACTAACTACAGACCCGAAGGTCTACAAAGAACTACTCACGCATCATCGGAGAGGCACCAATGGAAGTGGTGAACCGCTCCGTGATGGTGCCTAGATTGGATCTGGTGGTTCTGGACTCTACGGCGGCTGGATGAATATTTCATCGATGCCCTTAGGGTTTCTGGATTATTGGGATATTTATAGAGCAAAGAGTCAGTCCAGGGGGTACCTGAGGTGGGCACAACCAACTAGGGCGCGCCTGGGCCTCCTGGCGTGCCCTGATGGGCTGTCCCATCCTTGGGACTCACCCCAGGTGCAACTAGGGCCCAACTTCTTCCTTTCGGAGAAAAAAAATCTCCACAAAGTTTCGTTGCATTTGGACTCCGTTTGATATTGATTTCGTGCGATGTAAAAAACATGGAAAAAACAGCAACTGGCACTTGGCACTATGTCAACAGGTTAGTACCAAAAATGATATAAAATGACTATAAAATGATTATAAAACATCCAAGATTGATAATAAAACAGCATGGAACAATAAAAAATTATAGATATGTTGGAGACGTATCACAATGCATATGTGGCCACATAGAGCCCCTGGCAATTTGTGCCGAAGTGTATAATTGAAACAACTATGGAGATGGAATACAATTTCGGAAATAAGCCAATACCAAATAACGTGGGACAAAAACTCTCTTCATTAGAATCTGATTGATATGTCAAAACATGATCTTACAGACGGTACCAAAATCATCAAGGCCATTTTACATGCCGGGGGTTTGAGAACAAGGGGAAAAGCTCTATATAGGTTCTTGAATAAAATTTGGTCTAGAAAATCCTTTGGACATCCTGCCGCACGTCTGCGCCACTTTCGCCTTGGAGAGAGAGATTCCTTGAGAGGAATGGCCTTCAGTTATCTGTACGAAACCGGGCTCGAAGAGAGTCCTTGTAAGTCCGTAGAGTAGATAGGTTTTAATGCACCTGTGGTAAAAGAGAAAAAATGATGAAAGAAAAAGGACAAGGTCGTGTAGGGTCAAACCATACTAGAGACCTGTTTGTATTGTGCCTCCGTTGATGCCCAAGGTATTCTGAGTGCATAATTATGCACACACGGCACAAACTTCGCGGATGTGTGTGGCGATCGACGGAGGCGAAACTGCTAGTCTAGCTCTGGAGTTACTAAGGTGTGAGTATGGAGAACAGACCGGACTTGTTTAACATCATTCGACGGCTTGATAGCCGATGAGGTGTGCGGCTTAATAGGGCCACTCTGTACCTCGACTGCGAGGGCCGTGGTGTGCTCCTTAGTACGGAGGGAGCGCTCCATGTTTCCATTGACTGTTATGACGCCACGTGGTCTAGGCATCTTGAGCTTTTAGTAAGCATAATGTGGGACCGCACTGAAGCGAGCGAAGGTGGTTCTTCCGAGCAGTGCATGATAACCACTGCGGAAGGAGACGACGTCGAAGATCAAGTCTTTGCTTCGGAAGTTGTCCGGCGAGCCGAAGACCACTTCCAATGATATGGAGCTCGTGCAATGGGCTTCCACACCAGGGATTACTCCTTTAAAGGTGGTTTTAGTGGGCTTGGTTCTTGACGGATCAATACCCATTTTGCAGACAGTGTCCTGATAAAGCAGGTTGAGACTGCTGCCGCCGTCCATAAGGACTCGTGTAAGGTGGAATCCGTCAATGATTGTATCGAGGACCAAAGCTGCTGAACCACCATGACGGATACTGGTCGGGTGGTCCTTCCAATCGAAGGTGATCGGACAAGCCAACGATGGGTTGAATTTTTGGGCGACCGGCTCCACGGTGTAGATGTCCCTTAATGTGCGCTTGCGCTCCCACTTAGGGATGTGAGTGACATATATCATATTCATAGTTTTTACCTCGGGGGTGGGGGGGGATTTCTTTTTCCCCCCTGTGTTCGATGGACGAGGCTCCTCGTCATCCTCGCTTGGCGCCCCTTTCCCCTTATTGCCGGTGTTTATCTTACCGGCCTGTTTAAAGACCGAACAATTTCGGTTGGTGTGATTGGCAGGCTTGTCAGGGGTGCCATGAATATGGCAAGGCCGATCGAGTATTCTGTCCAAGCAGGATGGAACATCTTTGTTTCCTTTGAATGGCTTTTTCCGCTGACCGGAGTTAGGGCCACTGAATCCAGCGTTGACCGCCGTATCTTCAGTATCGTCATTTTTGTTTCGACGCTTGTTTTTGTTGTGTCATCGCCTACCGTCGCTGTATCTGACTTCAGAGGTGCCAGGGTCGCTGGTGCTATTGCTTCTACGAGCTAGCCAGCTATCTTCTGCCGCACAAAAGCAGGTCATGAGTGCGGTAAGGGCTGCCATGAACTTCGGTTTTTCTTAGCCGAGGTGTCGGGCGAGCCACTCGTCCCGGACGCTGTGCTTGAAGGCCGCAAGGGCTTCGGCGTCCGGACAATCAACAATTTGGTTCTTTTTAATTAAGAACCTTGTCCGGAGCTTCCGGGCTGACTCTCCAGACTGCTAGACTATGTGACTAAGGACTCTCAACCCACTCCCGTCTATATATAGTTGGAGGGGCGTGGTAAACATCCCCTCCAAGCCCTAGGGCGCGGCTAAGGGGGAGAGGACTTGGACTCCAAGTCCAATCCTATTCCTACTAGGACTCCTTCCTTTTTTGCCTTCCCTAGCCACATGGGGTTTTGAGGAGTTGGTGCGCCTAGCCCAATAAGGCCAGGGCGCCTACCTGCAGCCCATGCTAGCCCTTGGGTCGTGGTGGAACCACTTGTGTACTTCCGGACCCCTTCGGAACCTTCTAGAAGCTTCTCGGTACAATACCGAAAAAACTGCATCTTTTTTCAGAACCCAAAATATGACTTCCCATATATAAATATCTACCTCTGGACCATTCCGAGACTCCTCTTGACGTCCAGGATCTCATCCGGGTCTCCGAACAACATTTGGTTACCACTCCTCAAATATCCCAATACTACTCTAGTGGCAATGGACGTTAAGTGTGCGACCCTACGGGTTCAGGCATTATGTAGTCATGACCAAGACACCTCTCCGGTCAATAACCAATGGCGGAACCTAGATGCTCATATTGGCTCCTACATCACTAGTACGCGTTGGTGCTATACAAATGGCTTTTAACCCCTTTCCGCGACAGCATTTGGAACCGTCACCTAGTGAGTGGCGGTGATAGGGGGTGCTTCCCACACGACCCAGAAACCATCGGGGATAGGGAACCTACAATACTCCTAATCATTTGTGCTCGCATTGCCATCGCAGTCGGCATTTTGTGGTGCTACGTTTACTATGCGCGGCCCATCACAAACGGTTCACTCTTATAGAACGTGTATGATAAGCATACAATCACACACATTCGCTTTTCCCAAACCGTATGCGATAACTAATCAAGAAGATTAGCTAATCATCGTACGAGTGTCGGACAGGATTACGAAACATCGACCATCGTAACATCTCGTACATGACAACTATCACACACGCTATTCTATGGTGCAACGTTTTGATGCATACTTCATCAGAAACAGTTCATGGTTGTGAATCGTGTACGATAAGGCAACTAAGATAAACGTTTAGTTTGCCCGCACCGTCTGTGATATTGTCTGACATCGCACATGCTTTCCAAACGGCAACTGTGTGCATGCTTGCACAAGTTTCCTCTCTATGAACCATCTCAGATTATGGTGTATATCACAAACGTTTGTGTTTTACCAACCGTGTGTGCCGTAACAACCTGGAGAGCGTAATTTCATCGTAATTTAATTGCTGCTATTTCAAATTGTACCGGATTTGAATTTGAATGTGAATGTATGCTACAACTTTATTCATATCCATCAGGTTCAAACAACCAATGCATTATTCGATTCATAGGTACATATGTTCAAGAATTACATAAGAATCAAATAAAAAATGATGAACCACAGTTGTATACTTGTACTATTAAAGACGGTAAAGAAAGAGGCGAAATACATTTTGGTTGCTGAACAAGGTGAAGCGGAATGCCTATTGTGCTCTCCTCCATGCAGAAGGCACACACGACTCTAGTCCAACCCCTTGTGATGGTCAACCGCCCATCCTTCACGGTCTTCATGAAAACATTTAGATAATCATCATGTTCTGGTAGAAATACTTTAACCTTTGCATGCCTACCAATCATGTAGTTTGAGAGGTAATCTTGAGTAAACTACTTTGACAACCACTGCAAAGGAAAAAGATTCACACATTGTCATCTAACACAACTCATTATGGGCAGTACAAAGAAGGCTGCAGAGTTCTTACTTACCATCCTGCAGTTCTCTGTTGTCTTGGATAAAGTGTAAACAAATAGTTTAATTGCCATCTTTGGACCCATTTTACTAACAATCTTTATCAGCTTCCTCACTTGATGCTGGTTCATCAATATTTCATTGCCCCATACGCAGAAAGGTTCGAAGCACGGATCTTTACCAATGACATATGTACCTAAAAGCACCAAGTTAATATCAGAAGCTAAACATCAATTGCACAATGATGAAGTACAACACTCTTTTATAATACTCCCTCTATTCCTAAATATTTGTCTTTCTAGCGATTTCAACAAGTGACTACATACAAAGCAAAATGAGTGAATCTACACTCTAAAATATGTCTATATACATTCGTATGTGGTAGTCCATTTGAAATCTCTAAAAGGACAAATATTTAGGAACGGAGGGAGTATCTTATAACATCCAATATACTCACATATTAGATGAATTAACATCTTATATTATGGGTCCGAAGGAGTTTAGTGCATTCTTACAAATTATTGGCTGATTAACTGCTGCTCTATCCATGGGTTACAGTTAGTTTGAGCTAGTTCGGGCTAAAATAGCCATAAAGTATATCTAAACATGAGGGCTAGTTTGAGCTAGTTGCATCTATAACACAGCCAAAAAACTATCCAACCGAAGAGGTGCTAATTGGAGCTAGTTCTCCTAGTGCATTTATTGTCAATCTAACCTGCCATCCAAACAACTCTTTGGATGGAGTTAGTTCAGGGTTGGTCATGAGCTAGAAACTAACTCTAACCTCTAGCTAAGTTGAGTATCCAAACAGGGTTGTGTTGTTGTTGTTGCTGCTCTTCCACGTATATCTAGACATCATTAGAACATTAATGTAACACTCTTCCTTGTTGCTATGTAGCATAGGATTGCATATTTAGACATTAAGTACAGTGCATGTTGCTATGTAGCCTCAGATATATTACATATGGCCCTAATTAACCTAACGATAAATGGTTTGCAGATATATTCAGTTAAAAGTCCAATTCACTGATTAGTCCCTTATCAGCCCTCGACCTATATGGTACCAGCTACCGATATCGTGAATAGTGAGTAGATATAAGCCATGGGGTGAAACTAACCTCGATGGAAAACAACAGTCGTTCCCAAAATTGTCATGTGTGGGTACATCGAGAAGCATGTTAAGCACAACAGGCTAAACATCAACCAAAATTATCCATGGCAAACAAAATAATCTCCAAAAGATAGCTTCAGTGTGCAGGTTTAAGCACGCTAGTAAAGCAAAACAAGTGGAAAGGTGTGTTAACTGTAACAGGCCTAACATTTAACAACAAGCAAACATAGTGATTCAAACTAGTATTGTGCCGGTCTAAGTACACTGGTTATTGTTAAATAAAAATGAAAAGGTGTGTTAACTACAAGATGCAGCAACCAAATGTAGTCACTCATAGTGGTATTGTTGAAACTGGTACTGATGAAATTGAACTGCATAGTTCATACTTGCACATATAGAACATCACGTTGTGAATAACTGGAATAAGCAAGGCATACTACGAACAACCAAAGATAGCATTTCAAACTGGACATATGCTAACTACAAACAATCGAACAATCAAAAAACTTTAAAAGAGGCAAATGCTAGCTATAACAAGCTTAACAGCAAGCAAATATATGCATTCCTATCGGTATGTTTAAAACTGGATTGATGAATTGTACTACACAGTAAATAATTGCACATATAGAGCATCACATTGTGAACAACTGAAATAAACAAGGCATACTAGAAACAACCACATATAGCAATTAAAACTGGACATATTTTCACTACACTACAAAAGGGACTCGAAAAAACAAATCTTGGGTTTCCCCCTGTGAAGAGGCACGACAAAACAAATCATGGGTTTCCTCACTTGTCACAGATGGGCTCGTTCCCGTGGGAAGAGCATGGACCCTGGATGCGCTCCATGTTGTCGCAGATGGGCTCCTTCTCCTTGAAAGAGCACGGCTGTAGGGTGCACTCCCTGATGTCGCAGACGGGCGCTTTCCCCTTAGAAGAGCAGATGGGCTCTTTCCCCTTGGAAGAGCAGGAGAGGGTGTCCTCCTCGTGGTCGCCGTCGATGAGGTCTGACTTGGAAGCATTGGATCCCAAGCCAGCATCGCAGAACGTGTCCTTTAGAAATGATAAAAGGGGCTTGATGGCGATGTAGGATGGCAAATTGTTGGCAGCGAGCTAGAGGAGATCAACGGCGGGGCCATGGATGAGATGGACAATGGTTGAACCCAAGGGGTTGGGGTGGGCCACTTAACCTGTGACATAGCCCGCCTCAGGCCGTCACTGTCGATTATCTCGATGTCGTAACCGGGGGCCGAGACATGCCCGCATACTCTAGCCCGCTGCTTGAGTGCCTGCCATCAGTAATGGTCGTCAGCTTCCTCGGTGACGTCGGGCGAAGAGACTGCGAAACACCTCTTTTGGGCCAATCTCTCCTTGAGCTCCACGGGAAGCGTAGCCGGGCTTAGGCTACGACGCTCTAGAGTGGGGGATGGGGATGGGGAGGGGGATCTGTGGGAAAGGGGGCGTTTGGTAGGCATCATCTAAGAAACTCAGGGCGGCCTTGGTATGGAGATCGGTGGGTAAGTTGCATGGGCAAACCGGCGGATGTTGACAATGGAGGCCTTGCGGCGGCGGCGTGGACCTTGCTAGGGTTTCGAGCAAGGGAGGGTGTGTGTGCGCGCACACCCA
>NC_057801.1:236272033-236272856 GCF_018294505.1 Triticum aestivum
GAGGGGGGGCGGGGGGTGTTTGAGGAAATGACGTGGGTATTGAAAATTTTACTACACGGGTGTCAAACGCGAGAGTGAAATGCCGAGGCTATTGAAAATTTTGATGATAGTGCATCGCACATGGTCCGGAGATAACAACTGTGTGTTATGAGACAGAAAAACCGTCGCGGCGGGCAGATATTTTCTAGGGATGCAGGCGGGATTGGGAACAACAAACATCACACACGGCCCGGAGATAACAACCGTGTGTTATGAAACAGAAAAACCCTCGAGGCGGGTAGATATTTTCTAGGGATGCAGGCAGGATTGGGAACAAGAAACATCGCACACGGTCCGAAGATAACAACCTTGTGTTATGAAATTGAAAAACCTCGAGGCGGGCAGATATTTTTGAGAGGGGGAGCCTTGTGGATCCCAATGTACTATGCCGATGTGTGCGTGACAGGGGCACCGGCGTGGCACACGGTTAGTTTGAGTGAACCGTGTCTGTTGCGTCATCCGACTTGGCTAATGTTCATAAATTTGGCAAAACATGACGAGGGAGAGGGTCGGAACACAAACACACTTGCATGTGGACCAAATTTATGTATGAAAAGGGTGGTTTGATTTTCAAATACCAAATGCAACTTCAATGTGGCACCTATCTCGCAAAGTGCACGATATTGCTTGTCCCCACCCCCCTCGTGTCAGCACGAAGGGAATCCTAAGCTATGAATGCATGCCCCCTCCCGCCCAACCGAGGTTCACCTAGAAAAGTGCGAAGTAGCTAGCAGCCCCCCTCCCTCGTGTCGGCACAAAGGGAATCCTAAGCTATGAATGCATG
>NC_057801.1:236273642-236329580 GCF_018294505.1 Triticum aestivum
TGGGCCAGAGAGGCATATCTCACCAAGATGGATCGTAAAACGGACCAAGAATAATCCACCTTGGTCGTACAACCTCTCTCTTGTTGTTGGTCAAAGTGATGGCCATCCATGCGACCCCAGAGATGGGCTAGCTCGCCAATAATCACACAAGTAGCTAGTCCCCAAAGACGACAACTGCATGCGTGTGGCCCAAAGATATGTATGGAGAGGTGTGTTTTTGAGTAACAATGGAATAACTTTGATGCAGCACCATGATTTCGAAGTACCCACACTGAGTGAGGGTTAGGTTGACGATGCATTTGTATGTTACACCACAATTCAAGCCAACGATGGGGATTCATGCATGCATGCGTGCATAGTATATGCGCTCAAACTTAAGGTCTGAATCTCACCATGACCTATATACTATGATAACACGAACAAAATGAAGAATCCGCCATGGTAACCTATCTTGTTGTTGGTCAAGGAGATCATGGATGTCCACACGGGCCCATGAATATATAGCCTTGTCGCTGATAACCACGCGAGGGACTGTACCGTTCAAAGGCAACCACTACATGCATATGTATGGAGGTGATGTGTGCATGCATGTTTGAATACCATTTCACAACATTGATGTGGCGCGTGCGTCAAAATCGTACACTAGCTCCCCACACAGAGCGAGATCGGTTCAGGACGTGTCATTGTACTAGCCACTTTGACTCGATGGGAGGGATTCATGCGTACACATGCATGTGTGTGTGCTCAAACTGTATCATGCATGTCATCCTAGAGCATGACCTATATATATACCGTATTACAAGCAAAAATAGTAATCCCCTCCTAAGTCAAATTAACCTCTCTTGTTGTCAGGTAAAAAGTAGTGATGGACCAAGCGGGCCCACAGATGGAAAGCATCGATATTGCTGATAACCGCTTAAGTGGCTGCGAGAGGACAACCACCACCACTTTGCATGTGGGCCAAACATATATATGTTGAATACCCAAAATTCATAACTTTGATGTGCCACATGCCTAAAAACCGTAAACCATGCACCCACACAGAGCGAGGTTCATGAAGCGTACTACATATGATGGTCCCCTTACCCCCTCTTCATCGCATACTATATGCTCCTGCTGTGATATGTACAACCCAAAAGAATCCTCATCGATGGTGAAATTTATTAACCTCTCCTGATGTAGGTCAAAGTGATGCATGCATGCATCGACGATGGCCTCGTGGGCCCACGACAGAAGCATCACATGTGAGTGTCCTAGCTACGATAACCACCGCGTGCATGCATGTGGCCGAAAGAGGTGTTGTGTGATGTTTGAATAGCCAATTTCACAATTTTGATGTGGCACGTGCCTCGGAAACCAAAAAGTCCCGACACTGAGTGAGGTGTACTTGTTCACGGACGCATACGTATAGTCTATATGCTAGTCCCCTCCCACCTCTTCGACGCATACTATATACCACCATAACACAAACAAAAAAGATTCTACCTTGCTGGTCAAATTAACCTCATTGCCGGCTATTCGTCAAAGTGATGGACGATGACCTCGCGCGCCCATAGAAAGCGTCACACGCGAGTATCGAGTGTCATGTAGGACAACCATCGACTGCATGTGGCCAAAACATGTATGTATGAAAGGGCTGTGTAATGTTTTAAATAATGATTTCACGACTCTAATGTGGTACCAGCCTGCCTGACAAAATGGCCAACCCACACGGTGGCTCACAACTCGTAGTGTACTGCGAGCCAGTCACCACCCCTAGACGCACGCACCCACACACACACCGTGAATCCACCGCAACTATGATGCATGTTAAATTAACTATACCTCGGTGAACATATGTTACCAAAGGAGGGACGTTTTTAATTCTAAAAAAATCATATAGATCATTAAGACGTATTAGTACATTAATTGATTGATTTTCTAGGGGTATAATGTGCAAAAATCAAATTTGAGCTACATGCACACGTGACAGTGCACCTAAATGGATTGCAAAAACGCATGTGTCTCACTGGGTGCATGTTTACTCCCCGTGCAACAAATTTCAAACATTGAGAATCTTGATTTTTTAATTCTAGTACATCCAAAACTTATTTGAAATTCATGAAACTTATCATGTTGTCATATGGACACCAATACAAAGTGGCATTGTACTTTTTTTGTCAAATTTGAGACCAGTTTTGATGTAATCTTTATCTAATTACAAATGGGAGATTAATAATAATTGGAACCAATATCCCAAATAGATTATTTATTCGAACCGTGAGCGTTAGACCAACAATGGATACGTGCCATACTTCGGTTAAGCAATAAAGCGGCAACACTAATCATCCAAATAGAAAAATAATATATGTGCCGCCACGCGACCCGTGTGCCGTGCGAGCAGGCGTGAGTTGACGAGACGCATGCAAGCAGTCTACCGTGCAGGCAGACGGGGAGGCGTGCATGCAGGTGTGTGAATTCACGAAGGCATGCTCACTGCATAGTGTCATCGGGAGGCATGCGAGTAGCTGTTTGAAACTTTGGTAGGCATGCCAGCAGTCCGATGCGCAGGCTCACCAAGAGGCGAGCCATTGGTTTGACCACCGCCCGCCTCTCTCCCACAACTCCCACTACTCCATATTAATGGTGCACCCGAGAGGCCGTTCCCCCCATCCTCGCCACACGCACACACAATCCTCTCTCTCCGCTTGCATTCTCAATGTCACTCTGAGTCGTCAAAGCCGTCAGTGTATGAGGATGCCACCGAAGCGCCCCATCGGAGGGAGTGGCGACACTGGGGCTGCCAAAGCACCAGAGCACGGTGTGGAGATGGAGACAGAGGTTGCCGTCACCGCCGACGAGTTATCGCTAAACCCTGACATCATTGACGGTGTCAAGCTTCCATAGCCAGAGGCGGAGTTCCACACCGACTCTGGTGATGACCCCGGCGACGACTCTGACGACCACTCCGGCGACGACGGACAACTGGTTAGTAATGTATACCCATTTATGTGTCAAATAGATCATAGTGTTTCTCTGGTTACTCCTGCCTCCCCCTTTTTGGAATAGAAATCCTATGGTTATGTTCTCCCAATCCATGAAATCTGAGTAAGTTTCGATAGATCTATGTAGTGTATTGATTGTTTGAATGGTACAAGTGATAAGTGATTAGTTGTTTCATCTATGCAAATGATTTCTGCTAGTAATCCGATTAGGGTTAGTGTTCGTGCTAATAATTCCTAGCCAGGACTTGACAATTGATTTTGAATGACCTACATATGTTTGTGCCATTATTTTCTTCAATATTGGTCTTTACATAGACGACTATGCTTAAAAATCAAACCGCAATCTCTGGATATGTATAAATAAATGGCCATAAATTCCTAATCATACTTCACAGCATGTAATCATTGATTTGATGCCAATTTTTTTACTATTTGTATAGGTGGTGTCTGACGATGTGGACAGCGAGGATGAAGATGGCCAGAGGAGGTACAAGAGGCAAATCCCGAGGGAGCTTTATGCGGGAATGCATAACAGGCGTATTACGACCTGGAACGGCGGCTATCGATGCCCATTTTGCAACCACAAGCTTCATGACACGTATCTAAGTGTTTTGGCGCATGCAAGAGGATGAGCCGTTGGCTCCTTCAAGCAGAAGTATTCTCACAGGGTGACGCATGACGCATACGCCGAGTACCTCGAGAAGCTTCAGGATCGTGCCGGCATGTGAGATGAGATGTGGGACGGATCGAACTATGTACACTTGAGTATGCTTAATGACGGTTGAACTATGTACTTATGGTTGAACTATGCTTATGTATGTGTATGCTTATTATCTATGTCTGAGTATGTTTAATCTATGTTTACTTATGTCTAACCGTGGGATATGGATGCAACCAGTTCGGTTGATGGAATCTACCTCCATCTTGGTTTATTGGTCCCCTTTGTAATTTGTGTTAAATTATGACCAAAGCTTTAACTAACAAAATGTTAGTGCAGGTCAGCAAAAATTATATCTTTGGATGGGCATTTGAGCATAGTGTTCAATGATATAATTTTTGATGACATGCATAAACATTTCTTAGTTAAATATTTGGTCGAAATTTGGTAAAAATTACAAAGCGGGACCAATAAACCAGGACAGAGGTAGTACGCCAATCACACACGGTTCCCAAAATTAGAACCGTGTGCAATGACTTTCATTTTGCCTGTTGCGTCAATCACACATGGTTCGCTCTAGCAAACCGTCACCTGCAAAATTCTTCGTGGGACAGAAAACCCTCACCACCCAATTCAAAAAAGAAAAAAGAAAACCCTCACCATCCCCACGTCACAAAAAATCTCACCCCACCCGCCACCCACTCCGGTCCCCATTCACACCTGCACAAGCTCCTCCACGTCTATGCCATGGCAGTGCCTATCATGGCGGTAAACACTTAGCTCGACGCCTGCCACCGCCGCCAGGATGCAGGCAAAGCCCACTGCTACCTCTTGAGCACTGTGTTGGATTTCCCCGAAGAGGAGAGGATGATGCAGCAAAGTAGTGTAAGTATTTCCCTCAGTTTTTAAGAACCAAGGTATCAATCCAGTAGGAGACCACGCATAAGTCCCTCGTACCTACACAAAACGATAGCTACTCGCAACCAACGCGATTAGGGGTTGTCAATCCCTTCACGGTCACTTACAAGAGTGAGATCTGGTAGAGATGATAAATAATATTTTTGGTATTTTTGATAGATAGATGCAAAGTGAAAAGTAAAAGGCAAGGTAAAAACAAAGCAAGTAATAAAGCATAGAGATTGATATGATGAGAATAGACCCGGGGCCATAGGTTTCACTAGTGGCTTCTCTCAAGAGCATAGATATTCTACGGTGGGTGAACAAATTACTGTTGAGGAATTGACAGAATTGAGCATAGTTATGAGTATATCTAGGTAATGATCATGTATATAGGCATCACGTCCGAGACAAGTAGATCGAAATGATTCTGCATCTACTACTATTACTCCACTCATTGACCGCTATCCAGCATGCATCTACAGTATTAAGTTAAAAACAGAGTAACGCTTTAAGCAAGATGACATGATGTAGAGGGATAAACTCATGCAATATGATAAAACCCCATCTTGTTATCCTCGATGGCAACAATACAATACGTGCCTTGCAACCCTTTCTGTCACTGGGTAAGGACACCGCAAGATTGAACCCAAAGCTAAGCACTTCTCCCATTGCAAGAACTACCAATCTAGTTGGCCAAACCAAAAAGGATAATTCGAAGAGACTTGCAAAGATAACTCAATCATACATAAAAGAATCCAGAGAAGATTCAAATATTTTCCATAGATAATACTGGATCATAAACCCACAATTCATCGGTCTCAACAAACACATCGCAAAAAGAAGATTACATCGAATAGATCTCCACGAGAGAGGGGGAGAATATTGTATTGAGATCCAAAAAGAGAGAAGAAGCCATCTAGCTACTAGATATGGACCCGAAGGTCTGAAGTAAACTACTCACACTTCATCGGAGGGGCTATGGTATTGATGTATAAGCCCTCCATGGTGGATGCCCCCTCCGGCGGAGCTCCGGAACAGGACCCAAGATGGGATCTCGTGGATACAGAAGGTTGCGGCGGTGGAATTAGGTTTTTGGCTCCTGTTCTGATCGTTCGGGGATACGTAGGTATATATAGGAGGAAGGAGTACGTCGGTGGAGCAACATGGGGCCCACGAGGTAGGGGGCGCGCCCAGGGGGGCACGCCCTCCATCCTCGTGACCGCCTCTGGCACTTCTTGGAGTAGGGTCCAAGTCTCCTGGATCACGTTCGGTGAGAAAATCACGTTCCCAAAGGTTTCATTCCGTTTGGACTCCGTTTGATATTCTGTTTCTTCGAAACACTGAAATAGACAAAAAACAGCAATTCTGGGTTGGGCCTCCGGTTAATACGTTAGTCCCAAAAATAATATAAAAGTGGAAAATAAAGCCCAATATAGTCCAAAACAGTAGATAAAGTAGCATGGAGCAATCAAAAATTATAGATACGTTAGAGACGTATCAGGCATCCCCAAGCTTAATTCCTGCTCGTCCTCGAGTAGGTAAATGATAAAAAAGAATTTTTGATGTGGAGTGATACTTTGGCATAATTTCAATGTAAATCTTCTTAATTGTGATGTGAATAATCAGATCCGAAAGATTCAAGACAAAAGTTCATATTGACATAAAAATAATAATACTTCAAGCATACTAATCAAAGCAATCATGTCTTCTCAAAATAACATGGCCAAAGAAAGTTATCCCTACAAAATCATATAGTCTGGCTATGCTCCATCTTCCCCACATAAAATATTTAAATCATGCACAACCCCGATGACAAGCCAAGCAATTGTTTCATACTTATGACATTCTCAAAACTTTTTCAATCTTCACGCAATACATGAGCGTGAGCCATGGATATAACACTATGTGGAATAGAATGGTGTTTGTGGAGAAGACAAAAAGGAGGGAAGATAGTCTCACATCAACTAGGCGTATCAAATGGCTATGGAGATGCCCATCAATAGATATCAATGTGAGTGAGTAGGGATTGCCATGCAACGGATGCACTAGAGCTATAAGTATATGAAAGCTCTACAAAAGAAACGAAGTGGGTGTGCATCCAACTTGCTTGCTCATGAAGACCTAGGGCATTTTGAGGAAGCCCATCATTGGAATATACAAGCCAAGTTCTATAATGAAAAATTCCCACTAGTATATGAAAGTGACAAAATGAGAGACTCTCTATCATGAAGATCTTGGTGCTACTTTGAAGCACAAGTGTGGTAAAAGGATAGTAGCATTGTCCCTTCTCTCTTTTTCTCTCATTTTTTTTGTTTGGGCCTTTCTCTTTTTTTTGGCCACCCTTTTTTTCGTCCGGAGTCTCATCCCGACTTATGGGGGAATAATAGTCTCCATCATCCTTTCCTCACTTGGGACAATGCTCTAATAATGATGATCATCACACTTCTTATTTTTCTTACAACTCAACAATTACAACTCGATACTTAGAACAAAGTATGACTCTATATGAACGCCTCCGGCGGTGTACCGGGATATGCAATGAATCATGAGTGACATGTATGAAAGAATTATGAACGGTGGCCTTGCCACAAATACGATGTCAACTACATGATCATGCTAGCAATATGACAATGATGGAGCATGTCATAATAAATGGAACGGTGGAAAGTTGCATGGAAATATATCTCGGAATGGCTATGGAAATGCCATGATAGGTAGGTATGGTGGCTGTTTTGAGGAAGGTATATGGTGGGTGTATGATACCGGCTAAAAGTGCACGGTATTAGAGAGGCTAGCAAAGGTGGAAGGATGGGAAAAAGTGTGTATAATCCCTGGACTCAAGATTAGTCATAAAGAACTCATATACTTGTTGCAAAAATCTAGAAGTTATTAAAGCAAAGTATTACGCGCATGCTCCTAGGGGGATAGATTGGTAGGAAAAGGCCATCGCTCGTCCCCGACCACCACTCATAAGGAAGACAATCAATAAATAAATCATGCCTCGAGTTCATCACATAACGGTTCACCATACGTGCATGCTACGGGAATCACAAGCTTCAACACAAGTATTCTTTGAATTCACAACTACTTAACTAGAATGACTCTAATATCACCATCTTCATATCTCAAAACAATTATCAAGCATCAAACTTATCTTAGTATTCAACGCACTCAAAATAAAGTTTCACATATCTTGAACACCAAGTATATTAACATTAAGCAAATTACCATCCTATTAACGACTCTCAAAATAATCTAAGTGAAGCATGAGATATCAATAGTTTCTTTAAAACAAATCCACCACCGTGCTCTAAAAGATATAAGTGAAGCACTGGAGCAAAAATTTATCATGCTCAAAAGATGTAAGTAAAGCACTATGAGCAAAACTATCAAGCTCAAAAGATATAAGTGAAGCACATAGAGTATTCTAACATATTCTAATTCATGTATGGCTTTCTCAAAAGGTGTGTACAGCAAGGATGATTGTGGTAAACTAACAAGCAAAGACACAAATAATACAAGACGCTCCAAGCAAAAAACATATCATGTGGTGAATAAAAATATAGCTCCAAGTAAATTACCGATGGAAGTGGACGAAAGAGGGGATGCCTTCCGGGGCATCCCCAAGCTTTGACTTTTTGGTGTCCTTGGATTATCTTGGGGGTGCCATGGGAATCCTCAAGCTTAGTCTCTTGACACTCCTTGTTCCATAATCCATCAAAAGAATTCACCCAAAACTTGAAAACTTCACAACACAAAACTTAACAGAAATCTCGTGAGCTCCGTTAGAGAAAGAAAACAAAGAACTACTTAAGGTACTGTAATGAACTCATTCTTTATTTATATTGGTGTTAAACCTACTGTATTCCAACTTCTCTATGGATTATAAACTATTTTACTAGCCATAGATTCATCAAAATAAGCAAACAACACCCGCAAAACAGAATCTGTCAAAAACAGAACAGTCTATAGCAATCTGTAACTAACGCAAACTTCTGGAAGTCTAAAACTTCTACCAAAATAGGAAGTCCTGGAAAATTGCTTTATTGAACAGAAGCAAAAAGAATCAACGCCAAATCACGTTCCTGTGATTTACCAAAACTATATTCGTGCGTGGAAAGTTTCTGTTTTTCAGCAGAATCAAATGAACTATCATCATAGGTTATCCTATAGGTTCTACTTGGCACAAACACTAACTAAAAGACAAAACCACATCCAAACAGAGGCTAGATGGATTATTTATTCCTAAACAGAAGCAAAAACAAAAACACAAAAAAATTGGGTTGCCTCCCAACAAGCGCTATCGTTTAACGCCCCTAGCTAGGCATTGATATTTCAATGATGCTCACAAGAAAGACAAGAATTGAAGTACAAAGAGAGCATCATAAAACACGTTATAAACACATCTAAGTCTAACATACTTCCTATGCATAGGCATCTTATAGGCAAACAAATTATCAAGGCAAGCAAAAACTAGCATATGCAAGGAGGCGGAAAGAAACAATAGCAATCTCAACATAACGAGAGGTAATTTATTATCATGAAAATTTCTACGACCATATTTTCCTCTCTCATTATAATTACATGTGGGATCATAAGCAAATTCAACAAAATAGCTATCACATAAAATATTTTCTGCATGATCCACATGCATGCAAAGTTGACACTCTTCTGAAATAGTGGGATTAACATTAAATAAAGTCATGACCTCTCCAAACCCACTTTTATCAAAAAATTCATAAGATTGAATATTCTCCAAATATGTGGGATCTAAAGTTGACACTCTTCCAAACCCACTTTCAATATTATTGCAAACAATATTATCAATCTCATATTCATCATAGGGATTAAATAAATTTTCAAGATAAAACAAGAATCTCCCCAATCATGATCATTGCAACAAGTAGTAGACATAGCAAAACTAGCATCCCCAAGCTTAGGATTTTGCATATTATTAGCATAATTGACGTCAAAAGAATTTATAGTAAAATCATTGCAATCATGCTTTTCATCGAAGGAACTATCAAGTATGGGTGCAATAGCAACGATCTCATGTTTAACATAAGGAACTATAGCAAATTCATCTTCATAAATATTGGCATCATAGTCACAAGAATAGCAAGCATCATGTTCATCAAGGGATATTTCAACCAAATCACCGGAATCATCATTATCTATAGATTCATGTGTATCATTATTTTCTTCCAAAGCAACGGTCATTCTCTCAATAAATTCTTTGACACAGACATTATGAGCATAGTTTTCATAGCAATATTTAAGTATGTCAAAATTTTCAGATTCATAGAGAGTAATATCATACTTTTCAATCAAAGAAGCAACTTCATAAGCACCCTTAAAAGCAAAAAATTCTTCAATTTGTTCGATATCATAGTAACTATAAACACCCTTCGCATAAGAAGATAAGATCTTCATTTTCATTAAACTCACATAGGTAAGGAAGGTGTTTTTTAGGGTTCTTAGAGCAACAAGTAAAATCATAAATTTCACAAAGATTCCAAGCATAACACAGCAATCTGTTTATTTGACTCCATAAGAGTCTCCCTTTTTCAGACAAACAGTGACGCACATAATGAGCATGCTCATCTAAAGATTTCCCATCAACTAGGCTAGTTGGGGTTTCAGCACGAGCGCATAAGGATCGAAGATGATCCAAGTAGAACACTTTAAGTGGATCCGTATCAATAGATTTTTAGCAAGCAAAGATGCAAGCATATAGAAGGCACAAGGAAACACAAACAAAGATACATACGGGAAGAAGGCGAACAAAAAGGAGAGGGCGAATAAAACGGCAAGGGTGAAGTGGGGGAGAGGAAAACGAGAGGCAAATGGCAAATAATGTCATGCAAGAGATAGGATTGTGATGGGTACTTGGTATGGTTGACTTGCTTGTGTGAGCCTCCCCGGCAACGGCGCCAGAAATTCTTCTTGCTACCTCTTGAGCACTGCGTTGGATTTCCCCGAAGAGGAGAGGATGATGTAGCAAAGTAGCGTAAGTATTTCCTGAAGTTTTTGAGAACCAAGGTATCAATCCAGTAGGAAACCACGCACAAGTCCCTCGTACCTACACAAAACGATAGCTACTCACAACCAACGTGATTAGGGGTTGTCAATCCCTTCACGGTCACTTACGAGAGTGAGATCTGATAATGATGATAAATAATATTTTTGGTATTTTTGATAGATAGATGCAAAGTGAAAAGTAAAATGCAAGGTAAAAACAAAGCAAGTAATAAAGCGATAGAGATTGATATGATGAGAATAGACCCGGGGGCCATAGGTTTCACTAGTGGCTTCTCTCAAGAGCATAGATATTCTACGGTGGGTGAACAAATTACTGTTGAGCAATTGACAGAATTGAGCATAGTTATGAGTATATCTAGGTAATGATCATGTATATAGGCATCACGTCCGAGACAAGTAGATCGAAATGATTCTGCATCTACTACTATTACTCCACTCATCGACCGCTATCCAACATGCATCTAGAGTATTAATTTAAAAACAGAGTAACACTTTAAGCAAGATGACATGATGTAGAGGGGTAAATTCATGCAATATGATAAAAGCCCCATCTTGTTATCCTCGATGGCAACAATACAATACGTGCCTTGCAACCCTTTCTGTCACTGGGTAAGGACACCGACAGATTGAACCCAAAGCTAAGCACTTCTCCCATTGCAAGAACTACCAATCTAGTTAGCCAAACCAAAAAGGATAATTCGAAGAGACTTGCAAAGATAACTCAATCATGCATAAAAGAATTCAGAGAAGATTCAAATATTTTCCATAGATAATACTGGATCATAAACCCACAATTCATCATTCTCAACAAACACACTGCAAAAAGAAGATTACATCGAATGATCTCCACGAGAGAGGGGGAGAACATTCTATTGAGATCCAAAAAAGAGAAGAAGCCATCTAGCTACTAGCTATGGACCCGAAGGTCTGAAGTAAACTACTCACACTTCATCGGAGGGGCTATGGTGTTGATGTAGAAGCCCTCCATGGTGGATGCCCCCTCCGACGGAGCTCCAAAACAGGCCCCAAGATGGGATCTCGTGGATACAGAAGGTTGCGGCGGTGGAATTTGGTTTTTGGCTCCTGTTCTGATCGTTCGGGGATACGTAGGTATATATAGGAGGAAGGAGTATCTCGGTGGAGCAACAGGGGGCCCATGAGGTAGGGGGCGCGCCTAGGGAGGCGTGCCCTCCACCCTCGTTACTGCCTCTGGCACTTCTTGGAGTAGGGTCCAAGTCTCTTGGATCACGTTCGGTGAGAAAATCACGTTCCCGAAGGTTTCATTCCGTTTGGACTCCGTTTGATATTCCGTTTCTTCGAAACACTGAAATAGGCAAAAAAAACAACAATTCTGGGCTGGGCCTCCGGTTAATAGGTTAGTCCCAAAAATAATATAAAAGTGGAAAATAAAGCCCAATATAGTCCAAAATAGTAGATAAAGTAGCATGGAGCAATTAAAAATTATAGACACGTTGGAGACGTATCACCCACCGCATTTCGCCACTTCCGCTTGCCGCTGCCTATCACCATCAACTTTCTCGACGCTGCTCAATCTGCCATACTGAGGGTTCTTTCTCATGGACGACAAGGTAACTAATTTAATGAGATATTACCTCATCTCTTATCCCAGTTCATCTGCCTCCTTTAATCACCCGGCGGAAATTGCCGTGAATTCATTTTTATTCGAGCTAATTTGAGGGTTTTCTTTCATTCATAGAATGTACAGTGTGCCAACACATCAGGACTTTGCGACCTCCGCCAGAGATTCCATCTCACTGTACCAGATCACTTGAGGACGCGCGCGGTATGTTCAATCTCACCCTAAATCATTTGGCATGACCTACTTTCCTGAACATATTCTAAATATTGCTACATTTGGATAAAAGGTGCCACATGCACCATATACGTCAAAGGGGATTTCCCCTCTTCTTTCTATATTAGGCAAATTAATGATGTATTTTTCTTTTGATTACTCTCATATTTCCATGAAATCATGTTTACCTTATCTGTTTAATTATAGATTTTTGTCCTTCAATTTCAACTGCTGTACAGTTCTTTCAATTTGGGCCCATATTTGCATGTTACCATATTTTCTTTAACAGTCCTACCTTTTTCTGCAGCGCATCCCTTGCTATGCAACAGATTATGTAGTGCACAATCTTTCCTTTTACATAGATCAAGACTGCATGGATGTCATACTGCACACAAACCATGGATTTACAATCATTGCTACTATAAGACTTGATGAACGTGGTGACTCCTATTTTGGCACTGGCTTTTGGAAAGAAATTTCTAAGTTTTATGTACTGAAAGCTGACACTAAAATTGCACTGCACATAAAAGGGCCTTCTCATGAGATATATGCTAACTTCCTCAACAAAATCATCTGTCCAGACTTTGTTCGAAGTAAGTTTTCTTCTCAACTATCTGCATGTTGACTTACCTAGCAATGTCAAATGAATTGTGTAGTATTTAAGCTACCAATTGTTATTCCCTTTTCTTACTATATTCCTACCTTATAACTTCAAGTTACCAATACACTTTTCTATTGCCCTATTTTAACTAAATATTCCCTATACTCCCATATCTATCAGAAAGCGTCGCTGACAAGGAGACTCCAAAGGTGGAGAATGGGGCTGCCAACACGCGGAGGCGGGGCGAGCTAGAACCGCAAGCGACTCCAGCAGGCCTAAACTTCAGCAGCAGCCTCCCCGATGATATGTTGACAGTCATCATCTCCCTCCTCTCAATAAAATATGGGGCACGGACAACCGTCGTTCCCCAGAGGTGGCGCCCCCTATGGAACTCCAGCCCTCTCGACCTCATCGGCACCCATGAGCTCTGCCATGGCTATCGCAAAAGCTTGGATGCGTTCTCCAAGATCCTGGGTAGTCACCTTGGCCCAACCAGAGCCCTTAGAATGGGAAAGTTTCGTTCCAACGGCAAGGACCGAGCCAAGCTTGACGACTGGTTCCGATCCCTCGCCCTAGATCAACTCAAGGAGCTCACTTTTGATGATGGGCATATGCGGTTGCCGCCAACGTCTGCCCTCCACCTCGCGCCCACGCTGCGCGTCGCCGAGTTCATGAACTGCCATCCCCCCCTTAATGACGCACCCACTCTTATTCTACCACGATTGGATCACCTCGAGCTCGTCGACGTCTGCCTCTCAAACGGTGACATGGGGCGCCTGCTCTATGGTTGTACTGCACTCGAGTACCTTCGTCTTCAGGTGATCAATGGGTTGAGTACCTTCCGCATTACCTCCATGACTCTCCGGACTATTTATGTGTGTTGCTGGTGCGGCAGGAAGACATCACAATATGTGTACCACAGTATGGTCATTGAGGACACACCTGCACTTGAGAGATTACTTGTATTTGATCAAGAAGGTCCAACAAGAATCAATGTCATTTTTGCACCGAAATTGACAGCGGTAGGCTACTCGTTTGACAAATACTCCAAACTTGTTATTGGATCCACACACGTTCAGGTACAATAGCCGCCTTCTACCTCTCCTTCTAAAAATTAACATTATTTCTAATTTTGAAGATGTTTGTTCGTCTGTCATTCAAAAAGTGAATCAACAAGCTTGACCCTAAAACTGCGCACAGTGAAGATCTTGGCACTAGAATCTATCAGCCCCAACCTGGAGCAAGTTGTCAGTTTCTTGAGATGCTTTCCATGCCTGGAGAAGCTATATATCGAGGTGATGTTCCTTTCCTGTTAAATGTTAACCATAAGGGAGTTCAATTTGTGACACCTTTTCCAAGTTTACAATGACAATGTACTATGATTTCTGAAGGATTCTTTTGGAGGATTTCAGTACATACATGTTCCACCCCCCCACCCCCACCCCGTATTGGGTGCTTGATCCATATGGTTAGAATCAATAAGCATTTCTCCTTTGGATTCATATGTACTAGTTTTCTTAGGGAACTTTTCATCCACTCCAACCTCTTGTGAAGAAGGCTACATTTTTCTAGAATGTAATCAAATGCCCATGTTAATCATGTCAGATCGAAGATGGCATGTTAGTGCATTTTACAAATCCTGCAAACCAAATACGACTGTAGTAATGTTCAAAACTGCATGTAGGCACTAACACGTTTTCTTCTTTCGCAGATAAGATTAGGCCCAGTGGTTGATAATGTGATACAATATAACAATCACGTCGAATGCCTAGATCTGCATCTCTCAGAAATTACTTTGAACTCCTACCGAGGGACCTTACCGGAGATTATATTCGCTAGGTTCTTTGTTCTTAGAGCAAGGGAGCTGAAGGAAATGAGGTTTGGCCTACATTTATTTCGCAAAAATGAATGGTTTGTTGATCAGCGTCGGCGCCTGCGGTAGAATGGAATAGGCTCCAAAAATGCTGAATTTCATTTTGGAACTTCAGATGACAGAGTAATCAGAAGTCATCGTGTCAACCCCATACATGACTTCTCAGTGGCTGACCCCTTTGCAAAAATTGTGAGGTTTCAAAACCAGACTTAGAGGTGGTAATATTAGTTTGAACCTCTTTGATATCCATGTTCAGCGGATCAGCGCGAGCGTTTGCAGCTGATGAGCTGAATTTCATTTCTAATATCAGTTTGAACCTTGTAATCTTCGAATTTGAGCCATATAACTCTGGAGTTTGAACCTTGTAATATTTTGAGCTTTTGTGGTACAATCGTTGATATGGCATCATATGAGACTCGTATATTGGTAGCACTATTTTGACCTTAATATGCAATGGTCTTAGATTTTATTAACATTCTCGAATCTGTTTACCTTGTCGATCTCACGGTACATGATCTGTATAGCTAACTCGACTACAATCTTCGACATTATTGCACACAGTTGGTTTCTTCCACCGTGTGCCCTGTAGAGCGCATAATTAATTATCACACTCGAGTGTCCATCATCACCCTTCTGTGTAACTTTGACCTTATCACCCACGGGTAAACTTATGACCGAAGTCATTATACACACTTTGTTTGCCAATAAACACCCATGATTTGTCCCTCTTCTAGCCGACGCGTGGCCAAACTAGCCAGGCGGGAACCTTGTGCGGTAGCGCGGGAACAGGCTCATCGACTATACATTTGGCGCCTCTTCGAGCCCACATGTGCGGTGCAGTGTTGTCAAGCATGCACTGGAATCCTCCGCTATGAACGTCGTGACAAGACGTGACGATTACAGGCTGGACGGCCCCCATTTATTACAGTGGCCAACCTTTCGATCGCGCCCCACCATTGCAAGAAGCACACCCACCACGAGAAATCCTTAGAGGGTATCCTGCGCGGCTTGAATGGTGCTCCGAGCGGCTGCCGACGATGAGCAGCAATTCACCATGTGTGCCGTGGTGGACACCCACAGAAGGTTCATGGACTTCTCGGTGGTGTACACCAACGACCCGGTCTGGGTGGAACACTCCATCCACATCATGGAGCTGTTGCTTGCCGAGGAGAAGTACAAGGTGGTCGGGTTCGACCTCGAGTACACCCGCGCTTGTGCCGGGTCTCGTCCCAAGGTCGCCGTCGCCCAGATGTGCATGTGCCACCACATCCTCGTCTACCACTAGTGCCTGGCCACAAGGCCTTGCGAGCGTTTTGCTAGGTTTGTCATCAGCCGCCACTATATGTGCGCTATGGTGGACACACCAACGATGTAAAGGCGCTCGAGAATTCGGGCATTTCCTGCCAGAATCTTGTCGACATCCAGGGCCAATACAAGATCTGGGGCAGCAAGGAGCATGAGAAGGATGCACTGGTTCACCTCGCTGAGGCCATCATCGACCCCTACTACAGAGACATGAAGGATTCATGCAACAAGGACAAGCGTGCCTGACACTCGGCCTAGATGGCGAAACTCGACAAAGCTCACATCGTGCACGCGACCAAGGAGGCGTACACGAGCTACGACATGTACAGGTGGATCATTGACATGAGGAAGTGCCTCCTTCCCCAAAACGGATAGGAATCTAGCCGGAAGCAGAGCAATGGCAAGCGTCGTCGCAATAATAAGTAGATGATTAGATCCTCGTTTCTCTTACTTTAGTATGCATGTAATTGCTTACTTTGGTGTGTGGAAATGTTATGTGTGTAGTCACTTGTGTAATTGTATGCTTCATTTGGTTATGCAATGCTGTCTTTTTAAGTATATATGTTGATGCTTTGTAGAAAGAGCGTAGATGTTGTGCGGACAAAGAAAATCACATTGCACACGGACTAAACAGCGGAACCTGTCGGTGATGTTTTCATCAATCACTCATAATTGTATACCAGCAATCATTTGCTCACAACACACACAGCTTGTTAGCAGTAATCCTCTGTGTTGTTATCGGTCTTCGCACATGTTTCCGATTACAGACCTGTTTGTCGTGTATCACACACATCTTGTTAAGTTGAATAGTTTCTGTTCTCATGTCTCAACACAAATAGTTCGTCCGAGTGAACTACATGTCGTATATCGCACACACCTTGATCTGGCTGACCGTTTCTTTTGTGTTGCCTAATCACAAACATTTCATCCGAGTGAACCATATGTTGTATATCGCACACACCATCATCTGGCTGCCCATTTCTTTTGTTCCTCCTCATTGCAAATAGTTAATTGACCTGAACCGTATGCCCTGCATCGCACACGCAACTAAAATCTGAATCGTGTTTGATGCATCCTCCATTGCAAATGTTTTGCACCTTTTTTGATGGCTTTTTACACCACTGTTAGCTATTATGGCATCGCACACAGTTTTTTCGAAGGGTCTCTGATCGTAGTGTCGCATTAGCAGCATCCTGCAGTAGTGCATATTCTACAAAGATCTTTATTGATCGAACCGTTATGACAACATACGTTATTCCCTTTGTCTATCGGTATGTTACTTGCCCGAGATTCGATCATCGGTATCTTCCTACCTAGTTCAATCCCATTACCGGCAAGTCTCTTTACTTGTTCTGTAATACATCACCTCATGACTAACTCCTTAGTCGTTTGCTTGCAAGCTTATGATGTGTATTACCGAGAGGGCCTAGAGATACCTCTCCGATACTCAGAGTGACAAATCCTAATCTTGATCTATGCCAACCCAACAAACACCTTCAGAGATACATGTAGAGCATCTTTATATCCCTATTACGTTGTGACGTTTGATAGCACACAAGGTATTCATGTGGTATCCGGGAGTTGCGTAATCTCATAGTTGAAGGAATATGTATTTGACATGAAGAAAGCAATAGCAATAAAACTGAATGATCATTATGCTAAGCTAACGGATGGGTCTTGTCCATCACATCATTCTCCTAATGATGTGATCCCATTATCAAATGACAACTCATGTCTATGGTTAGGAAACCTTAACCATCTTTTATCAATGAGCTAGTCTAGTAGAGGCTTACTAGGGACACAATGTTTGTTTATGTATTCACACATGTATTAAGGTTTCCGATCAATACAATTCTAGCATGAATAATAAACCTTTATCATTAAGAAGGAAATATAAAATAACAACTTTATTATTGCCTCTAGGGCGTATTTCCTTCACTTCACCCCTTGGCTGAACCATATCATCCTATATATAAATTTGTACCATCGGACCATTCCGGAGCTCCTCGTCATGTCCTTAATCTCATCCGGGACTCCGAACAACATTTGGCCACCAACATACATAACACATGTAGTACTATATCGTCAAAGAACGTTAAGCGTGCGGACCCTACGGGTTTGAGAACTATGTAGACATGACCGAGACACCTCTTTGGTCAATAACCAATAGCAGAAACTGGATGCCCATATTGGCTCCTACATATTCTATGAAGATCTTTATCGGTCGAACCTTATGACAACATACGTAATTCCCTTTGTCTTTCGGTATGTTACTTGCCTGAGATTCGATCATCGGTATCTTCATACCTAGTTCAATCTCGTTACCGGCAAGTCTCTTTACTTGTTCCATAATACATCACCTCGTGACTAAATTCTTAGTCATTTTCTTGCAAGATTATGATGTGTATTACCGAGAGGGCCTAGAGATACCTCTCTGATACTCGGAGTGACAAATCCTAATCTTGATCTATGCCAACCCAACAAACACCTTTGGAGATACCTGTAAAGCATCTTTATAATCACCCAGTTACGTTGTGTCGTTTGATAGCACAAAAGGCATTCCTCCGATATCCGAGAGTTGCATAATTTCATAGTCGAAGGAATATGTATTTGACATGAAGAAAGCAATAGCAATAAAGTTGAATGATAATATGCTAAGTTAATGGATGGGTCTTGTCCATCACATCATTATTCTAATGATGTGATCCCGTTCATCAAATGACAACACATGTCTATGGTTAGGAAACTTAACCATCTTTGATTAACGAGCTAGTCTAGTAGAGGCTTACTATGGACACGATGTTTTGTCTATGTATCCACACATGTATCAAGTTTCTAGTTAATACAATTCTAGCATGAATAATAAACATTTATAATGATATAAGGAAATATAAAATAACAACTTCATTATTGCCTCTAGGGCATATTTCCTTCAGTCTCCCACTTGCACTAGAGTCAATAATCTACTTCACATCGCCATGTGATTTAACACCAATAGTTTACATCTTTATGTGATTAACACCCATAATCCACATCGCCATGTGACCAACACCCAAAGGGTTTACTAGAGTCTATAATATATTTCACATGTTTGGGTGTTAATCACATAACGATGTGAACTAGATTATTGACTCTAGTAAACCCTTTGGGTGTTGATCACATGGCGATGTGAACTATGGGTGTTAATCACATAAAGATGTGAACTATTGGTGTTAGATCACATGGCGATGTGAACTAGATTATTGACTCTAGTGCAAGTGGGAGACTGAAGGAAATATGCCCTAGAGGCAATAATAAAGTTTTTATTTTATATTTCCTTATATCATGATAAATGTTTATTATTCATGCTAGAATTGTATTAACCGGAAACTTGATACATGTGTGGATACATAGAAAAAACACCGTGTCCCTAGTAAGCCTCGACTAGACTAGCTCGTTAATCAAAGATGGTTAAGTTTCCTAACCATATACATGTGTTGTCATTTGATGAACGGGATCACATCGTTAGGAGAATTATGTGATGGACAAGACCCATCCGTTAGCATAGCATATTGATCGTTCAATTTTATTGTTATTCCCTTCTTCATGTCAAATACATATTCCTTTGACTATGAGATTATGCAACTCCCGATACCGGAGGAATGCCTTGTGTGCTATCAAACGTCACAACATAACTGGGTGATTATAAAGATGCTCTACACGTATCTCCGAAGGTGTTTGTTGAGTTAGCATAGATCAAGATTAGGATTTTTCACTCCGAGTTTCGGAGAGGTATCTCTGGGGCCTCTCGGTAATGCATATCATAAGAAGCCTAAGCAAAGTGACTAATGGGTTAGTTACAGGATGATGTATTACGGAATGAGTAAAGAGACTTGTAGGTAACGAGATTGAACAAGGTATGAAGATAGAGACAATCGAATCTTGAGCAAGTAACATACAGATGGACAAAGGGAATTACGTATGTTGTCATAAGGTTCGACCGATAAAGATCTTCGTAGAATATGTAGGAGCCAATATGGGCATCCAGGTTCCACTATTGGTTATTGACCAGAGAAGTGTCTCGGTCATGTCTACATAGTTCTCGAACCCGTAGGGTCCGCACGCTTAACGTCGTTGACAATATAGTATTATATGAGTTATGTATGTTGGTGACCGTATATTGTTTGGAAACCCGGATGTGATCACAGACATGACGAGGAGCTCCGGAATGGTCCGGAGGTAAAGGTTGATATATTGGATAATAGTGTTCGGTCTACGGAAGGGTTCCGGAATTCACCGGAAGGGGTTCCGGATGTTTCCCGAAATGTTTGGGTACGAGAACACTTTATTTGGGCCAAAGGGGAAAGCCCACAAGGTTTTTGGAATGCGCAAAAGGAAGTTTTGTGGAGTCCAGGGGCCAGACGCCAGGGCTGGCATCTGGGTCCAGACGTCGGGAACCCTGGCGTTTGGTCCTGGAGTCCGAGAAGGACTCTTGCCTTTCGGGCAAACCAGACTTTGAGGAGGCTTTTACCACAAGTTCGACCCCAAGGCTAAATAGAGGGGCAGGGCTAGCACCCAAGACACATCAAGAATCACCAAGCAATGTGTCGGCAACCCCGTCCCCTCTAGTTTATCCTCCATCATAGTTTCCATTGTGCTTGGCGAAGCCCTGCGGAGATTGTTCTTCACCAACACCGTCAGCATGCCGTTGTGCTGCCGGAACTCATCTACTACTTCGCTCGTCTTGCTGGATCAAGAAGGCGAGGACGTCATCGAGCAAAACGTGTGCGAACGGGGAGGTGCCTGATGCCACTTGAAGCTACATCAGTATTTTCCCAAAGAGGAAGGGATGATGCAGCACAGCGGCGGTAGGTATTTCCCTCAGATATGAAACCAAGGTTATCGAATCAGTAGGAGAACCAAGCAACACAACGTAAATAGCCCCTGCACACAAATAACAACACCTCGCAACCCGACGTGTTAAAGGGGTTGTCAATCCCTTTCGGGTAACGGCGCCAGAAACGGTGCATGGATAGGAGATAGTTGTAATAGATTCAATAAATGGATCGCAAATAAAATAAAGTGTAGCAAGATATTTTTGTATTTTTGGTTTAGTGGATCTAAATAAAAGTGCAAAGGGAAAGTAGATCGCAAAGGCAAATATATGAGAAAGAAGACCTGGGGGTGTAGGTTTCACTAGTGGCTTCTCTCGAGAAAAATAGCATACGGTGGGTAAACAAATTACTATTGGGCAATTGATAGAACTTCAAAAAATTATGACGATATCCAGGCAATGATCATTACATAGGCATCACGTCCAAGATTAGTAGACCGACTCCTGGCTGCATCTACTGCTATTTCTCCACACATCGACCGCTATCCAACATGCATCTAGTGTATTAACTTCATGGAAAACGGAGTAATGCAATAAGAACAATGACATGATGTAGAAAAGACCCGTTTATCTATTGCGGCAGATATGGATCCCATCTTTATTTCCTTAGTAGCAACGATACAGACGTGTCGGTTCCCTTTCTATCACTGGGATCAAGCACCGTAAGACCGAACCCACTACCGGGCACCTCTTCCCATTGCAAGATAAATAGATCAAGTTGGCCAAACAAAACACAAATATCGGAGAAGAAATACGAGGCTATAAGAGATCATGCATATAAAATATCAAAGAAACTCAAATAACTTTCATGGATATAAAAGGATATAACTGATCATAAACTCGAAGTTCATCAGATCCCAACAAACACACCGCAAAAAGAGTTACATCATATGGACTCCAAGAGACCATTGTATTGAGAATCAAGAGAGAGAGAGAGAGAGAGAGAGAGAGAGAGAGAGAGAGGAAGCCATCTAGCTACTAACTACGGACCCGAAGGTCTACAAAGAACTACTCACACATCATCGGAGAGGCACCAATGGAAGTGGTGAACCCCTGTGTCTAGATTGGATGAATATTTCATCGACGCTTTTAGGGTTTTTGGAATATTGGGGTATTTATAGAGCAAAGAGGCGGTCCGGGGGGCACCCGAGGTTGGCACAACCTACCTGGGCCTCCTGGCGCGTCGTGGTGGGTTGTACCCTCCTCAGGACTCCCCCCACGTGCAAAGAGGGCCCACCTTCTTTCTTTTGGTCCAAAAAATCTCCATGAAGTTTTGTTACATTTGGACTCCGTTTGATATTGATTTCCTGCGATGTAAAAAACATGCAAAAAACAGCAACTGGCACTTGGCACTATGTCAATAGGTTAGTACCAAAAATGATATAAAATGACTATAAATGATTATAAAACATCCAAGATTGGTAATAAAATAGCATGGAACAATAAAAAATTATAGATACGTTGGAGATGTATCAGCATCCCCAAGCTTAACTCCTGCTCGCCCTCGAGTAGGTAAGTGATAAAAACAGAATTTTTGATGTGGAGTGTTGTTTATCATGTCATATCATATTCTTTTCTTTATAGCATGGACAATTGGACTTTTATGTGATTCAAAGCAATAGTCTAGTTTTGACATAATAATTTAGATACTCAAGCATATCAACAAGCAACCATGCCTTTCAAAATATCAATGCTAAAATAAGTTATCCCTAGCCAATCATGCTCAAACATTGATCCATTCATGGAACACACTCGAATATTAGCTACACCCAATACTTACTCACGATCATAGTGTCCCTTAGTTGGTGCTTTTATGAGAGAAGATGGAGACTCAAATTCAAAAATAAAAATTGCATAAAGTAAAAGAAAGGCCCTTCGATGAGGGAAGTAGGGATTTGTAGAGGTGCTAGAGCTTAAAGCGAAAAAAAATTAGAGATAAAAACATTTTGGGAGGTGTATCCATCGCACCAACGAAAACGAGTAGAGCTATGAACACTTTCCATGCTAGATATGCCATAGGCAGTTCCCAAACAGAAAATAAAGGTTATTCCTTTTTCCACCATACTTTCACTTTCCATGGCTAGCCATATCCACGGTTTCCCTCCATACCAACACTTTACAAGGAATTTATTATTTGACAACATAAAGTAAATTCATTTTTGCATTTCGGGACTGGGAATCCTTAAGACCTTTGCCTTACTCTCGTGCAATGACAAGTGAATAAACACTCATCGTGAGAATAACACATCCAGCATGGAAAATATTACCCACCTGTTACCGTTCCGCGAGCGAAACAAACACACAAAAGAGAAGTTTATTTTGAAAATTAGAGATGGCACATGCAAATTTGCTTGGAATGGCAAAAGAATACCGCATATAGGTAGATATAGTGGACTCATGTGGCAAAAGTGGTTTAAAGGATTTTGGATGCACAAGTAGAGGTCATACTTGGTGCAAAATGAAGGCTAGCAAAAAGATTGAGAAGCGACCAACCAAGAAACGAATAATCTCGTAAAGCAAGCATTAAGCATAATTAACACTGAACAATGCACCACAAGTAGGATATAATTTGCATTGCATGATTATTGACTTTCATGCATGCATAGGGAATCACAAACATTAACATCAATATTCTTACTAAAGCACAATTACTCATCAACATGACTCACATATCACATCATCATATCTCAAAACTATTACCAAGAATCAAGTTTATTTTGTCCAATGATGTTCATGACATTTTTATTTACTTTATCCTTCTTGGATATCTATCACTTTGGGACTAATTTTCATGTGTTGCTTTTCATAAGCTCAAACAAATATAAGTGAAGATCATGAGCATAATTTTTTTTTCTTTCTCTCAAAATAATTAAAGTGTAGCAAGAGAGAATTTCTTCAAAATTTTACTAACTCTCCAATAAATCTAAGTGAAGCAAGAGAGCATTTCTTAAAAAATACTAAGCACACCGTGCTCAAAAAGATATAAGTGAAGCACTAGAGCAAGTCCTAGCTCATATAAGATTTAAGTGAAGCACGGAGCAATTCTAAAAAGTCATGATATAATTTTGGCTCTCTCAAATAGGTGTGTCCAGCAAGGATTGATGACTTAAAACAAAAAATAAAACAAGCAAAGACACCTGTCATACAAGACGCTCCAAGCAAAACACATATCATGTGACGAATAAAAATATAGTCTCGAGTAAAATACCAATGGTTGTTAGAAGAAAGAGGGGATGCCACTCGGGGGCATCCTCAAGCTTAGGTGGTTGCTCATTCTTGGATAATAGCTTGGGATGCCGGGGCACCCCAAGCTTAGGCTCTTCTATCCTTCTTTCATCCATCGTAAGATAACCCAAAACTTGAAAACTTCAATCACACAAAACTCAACAAAACTTTTCTGAGATCCGTTATACTATTATAAGTGCTATATCAAACCAATTCATATTTTTTGTATTATATCTACTGTATTCCAAAACTCATCAAAGAAAACCATAGAGCCATCAAAATAAGCACACAACACAAAGAAAACAGAATCTGTCAAAACAGAACAGTCTGAAGTAATCTGGAACTTTTGAATAATTCTGTAACTCCAAAAATTATGAAAAATTAGGACGACCAGGGTAATTTGTATATTGATCTTCTTAAAAAAGAATCAGGGCAAAAGCACTTTTTTGTTATTTATGATAATTTTTTTTGTGAGTCATAAGTTTCTGTTTTTCAGCAAGATCAAACAACTATCACCCAAGAAGATCCTAAAGGCTTTACTTGGAACAAACACTAATTAAAACAAAAAAACACAATCATTCCAGTAGCATAATTGTGCAAACACACAAGAACAGAAATCAAAAGGCAAAAATAAGTTTTATTCATTGGGTTGCCTCCCAACAGCGCTATAGTTTTACGCCCTTAGCTAGGCATAAGATTTCAACGATGCTCACACGAAAGACAATAATTGAAACACAAAGAGCTGAAACATGTGACAAACACAGTTAAGTCTAACATACTTCCTATGCATAGGAATTTTGTAGGGAAACAAATTATCAAGACAAGAAACATCTAGCATATGCAAAGGAGAAGCATAAAACATAGACAATCTCAACATGAAGAGACGTAGTTTAGTAACATGAAAATTTCTATAAACATATTTCCCTCTCTCATAATAATTATATGTGGAATCATATTCAAATTCAACAATATAGCTATCACATAACATATTCTCTAAATGATCCACATGCATGCAAATTTGACACTCTTCCAAAATAGTGGGATCATCAAATAAAGTCATGACTTCTCCAAACCCACTTTCATTATTATTGCAAACATATTCATCATGAGGCTTAAATAAATTTTCAAGATCATAAGAAACATTATCACCCCAATCATGATCACTGAAATAAGTAGCGGACATAACAAAACAAGCATCCCCAAGCTTGGGGATTTGCATATTATTAGCACAATTGACATTATAGAATTTATAGTAAAATTATTGCAATCATGCTTTTCATTCGAGGAGCTATCATGAATCACTTCATAAATTTCTTCATCACAATTTTCAGATTCACGAATCTCAAGCAAAACTTCATAAAGATAATCTAGTGCACTCAACTCACTAGCAATTGGTTAATCATGATTGGATCTTTCAAAAAGATTAGCAAGTGGATGGGGATCCATATCAAAAGATTGTTAGCAAGCGAAGATGCAAGCATATAGAAGGCACATGGCAACACAAGCAAACAAAAGACCTGACGAGAAAAGGCGGAAGAAAAAGTGAAGGAAATATGCCCTAGAGGCAATAATAAAGTTATTATTTATTTCCTTATATCATGATAAATTTTTATTATTCATGCTAGAATTGTATTAACCGGAAACATAATACATGTGTGAATACATAGACAAACATAGTGTCACTAGTATGCCTCTACTTGACTAGCTCATTAATCAAAGATGGTTGTGTTTCCTGACCATAGACATGAGTTGTCATTTGATTAACGGGATCACATCATTAGGAGAATGATGTGATTGACATGACCCATTCCGTTAGCTTAGCACTTGACCGTTTAGTATGTTGCTATTGCTTTCTTCATGACTTATACATGTTCCTACAACTATGACATTATGCAACTCCCGTTTACCGGAGGAACACTTTGTGTGCTACCAAACGTCACAACGTAACTGGGTGATTATAAAGGAGCTCTACAAGTGTCTCCAAAGGTACATGTTGAGTTGGCGTATTTCGAGATTAGGTTTTGTCACTCCGATTGTCGGAGAGGTATCTCTAGGCCCTCTCGGTAATGCACATCACTATAAGCCTTGCAAGCAATGTAGCTAATGAGTTTGTTACGGAATGATGCATTACGTAACGAGTAAAGAGACTTGCCGGTAACGAGATTGAACTAGGTATTGAGATACCGATGATCGAATCTCGGGCAAGTAACATACCGATGACAAAGGGAACAACGTATGTTGTTATGCGGTTGGACCGATAAAGATCTTTGTAGAATATGTAGGAGCCAATATGAGCATCCAGGTTCCGCTATTGGTTATTGACCGGAGATGTATCTCGGTCATGTCTACATAGTTCTCGAACCCGTAGGGTCCGCATGCTTAAAGTTAGATGACAGTTATATTATGAGTTCATGTGTTTTGATGTACCGAAGATAGTTCAGAGTCCCGGATGTGATGACGGACATGACGAGGAGTCTCGAAATGGTCGAGACATGAATATTGATATATTGGATGACTATATTCGGACACCGGAATGGTTCCGGGTGTTATCGGATATATACCGGAGTACCGGGGGTTACCGGAACCCCCCGGGGGGTTAATGGGCCTCATGGGCCCAAAGTGGAGAAGAGGAGGGGCGGCCAGGGCAGGCCGCACACCCCCTCCCCCTCTAGTCCGAATAGGACAAGGAGGGGGGCGGTGCCCCCTTTCCTTCCTCCCCTCTCTCCCTTCCTTCCCCCTCTCCTACTTGGACAAGGAAAGGAGGGAGTCCTACTCCCGGCGGGAGTAGGACTCCTCCTGGCGCGCCCCCTCCTGGCCGGCCGCCCCCTCCCCCTTGCTCCTTTATATACGGGGCAGGGGGGCACATCTAGATAACAACAATTAATCCTTGAGATCTATTAGCCGTGTGTGGTGCCCCCCTCCACTATATTCCACCTCGATAACATCATAGCGGTGCTTAGGCGAAGCCCTGCATTGATAGAACATGATCATTGTCACCATGCCGTCGTGCTAACGGAACTCTCCCTCGACACTCGGCTGGATCGGAGTTCGAGGGACGTCATCGAGCTGAACGTGTGCAAGAACTCGGAGGTGCCATGCTTTCGGTGCTTGATCGGTCGGGCCATGAAGACGTACGACTACATCAACCGCGCTGTGCTAACGCTTCCGCTTACGGTCTACAAGGGTATGTGGACACACTCTCCCCTCTCATTGCTATGCATCACCATGATCTTGCGTGTGCGTAGGAATTTTTTTGAAATTACTACGTTCCCCAACAGTGGCATCCGAGCCAGGTTTTATGCGTAGATCTTATATGCACTTTTAGAACACAAGTGAGTTGTGGGCGATACAAGTCATACTGCTTACCAGCATGTCATACTTCGGTTTGGCGGTATTGTTGGATGAAGCGGCCCAGACCGACATTACGCGTACGCTTACGCGAGACTGGTTCTACCGACGTGCTTTGCACACAGGTGGCTAGCGGGTGTCAGTTTATCCAACTTTAGTTGAACCGATTGTGGCTGCGCCCGGTCCTTGAGAAGGTTAAAACATCACTAACTTGATGAACTATCGTTGTGGTTTTGATGCGTAGGTAAGAACGGTTCTTGCTCAGCCTGTAGCAGCCACGTAAAACTTGCAACAACAAAGTAGAGGGCGTCTAACTTGTTTTTGCAGGGCATGTTGTGATGTGATATGGTCAAGACGTGATGCTATATTTTATTATATGAGATGATCATGTTTTGTAACCGAGTTATCGGCAACTGGCAGGAGCCATATGGTTGTCGCTTTATTGTATGCAATGCAATCGCCCTGTAATTGCTTTACTTTATCACTAAGTGGTAGCGATAGTCGTAGAAGCAATAGGTGGCGAAACGACAACGATGCTACGATGAAGATCAAGGTGTCGCGCCGGTGACGATGGTGATCATGACGGTGCTTCGGAGATGGTGATCACAAGCATAAGATGATGATGGCCATATCATATCACTTATATTGATTGCATGTGATGTTTATCCTTTATGCATCTTATTTTGCTTTGATTGACGGTAGCATTATAAGATGATCTCTCACTAAATTTCAAGATATAAGTGTTCTCCCTAAGTATGCACCGTTGCGAAAGTTCTTCGTGCTGAGACACCACGTGATGATCGGGTGTGATAGGCTCTACGTTCAAATACAATGGGTGCAAAACAGTTGCACACGCGGAATACTCAGGTTAAACTTGACGAGCCTAGCATATACAGATATGGCCTCGGAACACTGAGACCGAAAGGTCGAGCGTGAATCATATAGTAGATATGATCAACATAGTGATGTTCACCATTGAAAACTACTCCATCTCACGTGATGATCGGACATGGTTTAGTTGATTTGGATCACGTGATCACTTAAATGATTAGAGGGATGTCTATCTAAGTGTGAGTTCTTTAGTAATATGATTAATTGAACTTAAATTTATCATGAACTTAGTACCTGATAGTATTTTTCCTTGTCTATGTTTGTTGTAGATAGATGGATCGTGTTGTTGCTCCGTTGAATTTTAATGCGTTCCTTGAGAAAGCTGAGTTGAAATATGATAGTAGCAATTACACGGACTGGGTCCGTAACTTGAGGATTATCGTCATAGATGCACAGAAGAATTACGTCCTGGAAGCACCGCTGGGTGCCAGGCCTACTGTAGATGAAATTGACGACGTTAAGAACGTCTGGCAGAGCAAAGCTGATGCCTACTCGAAAGTTCAGTATGCCATGCTTTACGGCATAGAACCGGGACTTCAACGATGTTTTGAACGTCATGGAGCATATGAGATGTTCCAGGAGTTGAAGTTAATATTTCAAGCAAATGCCCGGATTGAGAGATATGAAGTCTCCAATAAGTTCTATAGCTGCAAGATGGAAGAGAATAGTTCTGTCAATGAACATATACTCAAAATGTCTGGGGTATAATAATCACTTGATTCAACTGGGAGTTAATCTTCCTAATGATAGTGTCATTGACAGAATTCTTCAATTACTGCCACCAAGCTACAAGAGCTTCGTGATGAATTATAATATGCAAGGGATGGACAAGACTATTCCCGAGCTCTTCGCAATGCTAAAAGCTGTGGATGTAGAAATCAAAAAGGAGCATCAAGTGTTGATGGTCAATAAGACCACCAGTTTCAAGAAAAAGGGTAAAGGGAAGAAGAAGGGGAACTTCAAGAAGAATAGAGAACAAGTTGTTGATCAAGAGAAGAAACCCAAATCTGGACCTAAGCCTGAGACTGAGTGCTTCTACTGCAAGCAGACTGGATACTGGAAGCGGAACTGCCCCAAGTATTTGGCAGATAAGAAGGATGGCAAGGTGAACAAAGGTATATGTGATATACATGTCATTGATGTGTACCTTACTAATGCTCGCAGTAGCACCTGGGTATTTGATACTGGTTCTGTTGCTAATATTTGCAACTCGAAATAGGGACTACGGATTAAGCGAAGATTGGCTAAGGACGAGGTGACGATGCGCGTGGGAAATGGTTCCAAAGTCGATGTGATCGCGGTCGGCATGCTACCTCTACATCTACCTTCGAGATTAGTTTTAGACCTAAATAATTGTTATTTGGTGTCAGCGTTAAGCATGAACATTATATCTGGATCTTGTTTGATGCGAGACGGTTATTCATTTAAATCGGAGAATAATGGTTGTTCTATTTATATGAGTAATATCTTTTATGGTCATGCACCCTTGAAGAGTGGTCTGTTTTTATTAAATCTCGATAGTAGTGATACACATATTCATAATGTTGAAGCCAAAAGATGCAGAGTTGATAATGATAGTGCAACTTATTTGTGGCACTGTCGTTTGGGTCATATTGGTGTAAAGCGCATGAAGAAACTCCATACTGATGGACTTCTGGAATCACTTGATTATGAATCACTTGGTACTTGCGAACCGTGCCTCACGGGTAAGATGACTAAAACACCGTTCTCCGGAACTATGGAGCTAGCAACTGATTTGTTGGAAATCATACATACTGATGTATGTGGTCCAATGAATGTTGAGGCTCGCGGCGGGTATCGTTATTTTCTCACCTTCACAGATGATTTGAGCAGATATGGGTATATCTACTTAATGAAACATAAGTCTGAAACATTTGAAAAGTTCAAAGAATTTCAGAGTGAAGTTGAAAATCATCGTAACAAGAAAATAAAATTTCTATGATCTGATCGTGGAGGAGAATATTTGAGTTACGAGTTTGGTTTACATTTGAAGCAATGCGGAATAGTTTCGCAACTCACGCCACCCGGAACACCACAGCGTAATGGTGTGTCCGAACGTTGTAATCGTACTTTACTAGATATGGTGCGATCTATGATATCTCTTACTTATTTACCGCTATCATTTTGGGGTTATGCTCTAGAGACGGCTGCATTCACGTTAAATAGGGCACCATCAAAATCCGTTGAGACGACGCCTTATGAACTGTGGTTTGGCAAGAAAAAAAGTTGTCGTTTCTTAAAGTTTGGGGCTGCGATGCTTATGTGAAGAAACTTCAACCAGATAAGCTCAAACCCAAATCGAAGAAATGTGTCTTCATAGGATACCCAAAGGATACTATTGGGTACACCCTCAATCACAGATCTGAAGGCAAGACTTTTGTTGCTAAATTCGGATCCTTTCTAGAGAAGGAATTTCTCTCGAAAGAAGTGAGTGGGAGGAAAGTAGAACTTGATGAGGTAACTGTACCTGCTCCCTTATTGGAAAGTAGTTCATCACAGAAACCGGTTTCTGTGACAACTACACCAATTAATGAGGAAGCTAATGATAATAATCATGAAACTTCAGATCAAGTTACTACCGAACCTCGTAGGTCAACCAGAGTAAGATCCGCACCAGAGTGGTATGGTAATCCTATTCTGGAGGTCATGTTACTTGACCATGGCGAACCTACGAACTATGAGGAAGCGATGATGAGCCCAGATTCCGCAAAATGGCTTGAGGCCATGAAATCTGAGATGGGATCCATGTATGAGAACAAAGTATGGACTTTGGTTGACTTGCCCGATGATCGGCAAGCCATCAAGAATAAATGGATCTTCAAGAAGAAGACTGACGCTGATGGTAATGTTACTGTCTACAAAGCTCGACTTGTTGCGAAAGGTTTTCGACAAGTTCAAGGGGTTGACTACGATGAGACTTTCTCACCCGTAGCGATGCTTAAGTCTGTCCGAATCATGTTAGCAATTGTCGCATTTTATGATTATGAAATATGGCAAATGGATGTCAAAACTGCATTCCTGAATGGATTTCTAGAAGAAGAGTTGTATATGATACAACCTGAAGGTTTTGTTGATCCAAAAGGTGCTAACAAAGTGTGCAAGCTCCAGCGATCCATTTATGGACTGGTGCAAGCCTCTCGGAGTTGGAATAAACGCTTTGATAGTGTGATCAAAGCATATGGTTTTATACAGAATTTTGGAGAAGCCTGTATTTACAAGAAAGTGAGTGGGAACTCTGTAGCATTTCTGATATTATATGTAGACGACAATTGTTAATTGGAAATGATATAGAATTTCTGGATAGCATAAAAGGATACTTGAATAAAAGTTTTTCAATGAAAGACCTCGGTGAAGCTGCTTATATATTAGGCATCAAGATCTATATGGGTATATCTACTTAATGAAACATAAGTCTAAAACATTTGAAAAGTTCAAAGAATTTCAGAGTGAAGTTTAAAATCATCGTAACAAGAAAATAAAATTTCTACGATCTGATCATGGAGGAGAATATTTGAGTTACGAGTTTGGTTTACATTTGAAGCAATGCGGAATAGTTTCGCAACTCACGCCACCTGGAACACCACACCGTAATGGTGTGTCCGAATGTCGTAATGGTACTTTACTAGATATGGTGTGATCTATGATGTCTCTTACTGATTTACCGCTATTGTTTTGGGGTTATGCTCTAGAGACGGCCGCATTCACGTTAAATAGGGCACCACCAGGGCAGGCCGCGCGCCCCCTCCCCCTCTAGTCCGAATAGGACAAGGAGGGGGGCGGTGCCCCCCTTTCCTTCCTCCCCTCTCTCCCTTCCTTCCCCCTCTCCTACTTGGACAAGGAAAGGAGGGAGTCCTACTCCCGGTGGGAGTAGGACTCCTCCTGGCGCGCCCCCTCCTGGCCGGCCGCCCCCTTCCCCCTTGCTCCTTTATATACGGGGGCAGGGGGCACCTCTAGATAACAACAATTGATCCTTGAGATCTATTAGCCGTGTGCGGTGCCCCCCTCCACTATATTCCACCTCGATAATATCGTAGCGGTGCTTAGGTGAAGCCCTGCGTCGGTAGAACATCATCATCGTCACCACGCCGTCGTGCTGACGGAACTCTCCCTCGACACTCGGCTGGATCGGAGTTTGAGGGACATCATCGAGATGAACATGTGCAAGAACTCGGAGGTGTCGTGCTTTCGGTGCTTGATCGGCCAGGCCATGAAGACATACAACTACATCAACCGCATTGTGCTAATGCTTCCGCTTACGGTCTACGAGGGTACGTGGACACACTCTCCCCTCTTGTTGCTATGCATCACCATGATCTTGTGTGTGCGTAGGAAATTTTTTGAAATTACTACGTTCCCCAACAAAAACAGGGTGAATAAAACGACAAATTTTGTGAAGTGGGGGAGAGGAAAATGAGAGGCAAATGGCAAATAATGTAAATTGCAAGGAGATGAGATTTGTGATTAGGAACCTAGTAGGTGTTGAAGATCCTCCCCGGCAATGGCGCTAGAAATTCCTTTTGATGTCGCTTGAACCTACGTCGGTATTTCCCCAAAGAGGATGGGATGATGCAGCACAGCGGCAGTAGGTATTTCCCTCAGATATGAAACCAAGGTTATCGAACCATTAGGAGAACCAAGCAACACAACGTAAACAGCCCCTGCACACATAACAACACCTCGCAACCCGACGTGTTAAAGGGGTTGTCAATCCCTTTCGGGTAATGGCGCCTGAAACGGCGCGTGGACGGGAGAAAGTTGTAGTAGATTGAATAAATGGATCGCAAATAAAATAAAGTGCAGCAAGATATTTTTGTATTTTTGATTTATAAGTGCAAAGGAAAAGTAGATCGCAAAGGCAAATATATGATAAAGAAGACCCATGGAACGTAGATTTCACTAGTGGCTTCCCTCAAGAAAAATAGCATATGGTGGGTAAACAAATTATTGTTGGGAAATTGATAGAACTTCAAATAATTATGACGATATCCAGGCAATGATCATTACATAGGCATCACGCCCAAGATTGGTAGACCGACTCCTGCCTGCATCTACTGCTATTACTCCACACATCAGTTATCCAGCATGCATCTAGTGTATTAAGTTCATGAAAAAACGGAGTAATGCACTAAGAACGATGACATGATGTAGACAAGATCCATTTATCTATTGCAGCAGATATGGATCCCATCTTTTTATCCTTAGTAGCAACGATACATATGTGTCGGTTCCCTTTCTATCACTGGTATCAAGCACCGTAAGATCGAACCCACTACCGGGTACCTCTTCCCATTGCAAGATAAATAGATCAAGTTGGCCAAACAAAACCCAAATATCGGAGAAGAAATACGAGGCTATAAGAGATCATGCATATTAGAGATCAAAGAAACTCAAATAAATTTCATGGATATAAAAAGATATAACTGATTAAAAGGTAAACTCAAAGTTCATCAGATCCCAACAAACACACCGCAAAATGAGTTACATCATATGGATCTCCAAGAGACTATTGTATTGGGAATCAAGAGAGAGAGAGAGAGGAAGCCATCTAGGTACTAATTACGGATCCGAAGGTCTACAAAGAACTACTCACGCATCATCGGATAGGCACCAATGGAAGTGGTGAACCCCTCCATGATGGTGTCTAGATTGGATCTGGTGGTTCTGGACTCTACGGCGGCTGCATGAATATTTTGTCGACACTTTTAGGGTTTCTGGAATATTGGGGTATTTATAGAGCAAAGAGGCGGTCCGGGGGCACCCGAGGTTGGCACAACCCACCAGGGCGCGCCTGGGCCTCCTGGCGCGCCGTGGTGGGTTGTCCCCTCCTCGGGACTCCCCCCAGGTGCAACCAGGGCCCAACTTCTTTCTTTTGGTCCAAAAAAATCTCTGTGAAGTTTCGTTGCATTTGGACTCCGTTTGATATTGATTTCCTGCGATGTAAAAGATATGCAAAAACAGCAACTGGCACTTGGCACTATGTCACTAGGTTAGTACCAAAAAATGATATAAAATAACTATAAAATGATTATAAAACATCCAAGATTGATAATAAAACAGCATGGAACAATAAAAAATTATAGATACATTGGAGACGTATCAGTGCCGTACGTTCGATACTTGATCAGGATGGATCGTGAAGGTGTACAGCTACATCAACCGCGTTGATAAACGCTTCCGCGTTGCGATATTCAAGGGTATGAAGATGCTCTCCCCTCTTGTAGCTATGCATCTCCTAGATAGATCTTGCGTGAGCGTAGGAATTTCTTTTTGAAATTGCATGCTACGTTTCCCAACAGGTTTCACTAGAGGCTTCTCTCAAGATAGCAAATAATACGGTGGGTGAACAAATTACTGTTGAGCAATTGATAGAAAAGCGCAAAGTTATGACGATATCTAAGGCAATGATTATGAAATATAGGCATCACGTAAGTGTCAAGTAGACCGAAACGATTCTGCATCTACCACTATTACTCCATACATCGACCGACTCCTGCTTGCATCTAGAGTATTAAGTTCATGAAGAACAGAGTAATGCATTAAGTAAGATGACATGATATAGAGGAATAAACTCAAGCAATATGATGTTAACCCCATCTTTTTATCCTCGATGGCAACAATACAATATGTGCCTTGCTGCCCGTACTGTCACTGGGAAAGGACACCGCAAGATTGAACCCAAAGCTAAGCACTTCTCCCATTGCAAGAAAAAACGAATCTAGTTGGCCAAATAAACCGCTAGTTCGAAGAGAATTACAAAGATACCAAAATCATGCATAAAAGAATTCAGAGAAGATTCAAATAATATTCATAGATAAACTGATCATAAATCCACAATACATCGGATCTCGACAAACACACTGCAAAAGAATATTACATCGGATAGATCTCCAAATACATCGAGGAGAACATGGTATTGAGAATCAAAGAGAGACAAGAAGCCATCTAGCTACTAGCTATGAACCCGTAGGTCTGAGGTAAACTACTAACACTTCATCGGAAGGGCAATAGAGTTGATGTAGAAACCCTCATGATTGAATCCTCCTCCGACAGGATGCCGAAAAAGGCCCCTAGATGGGATCGAAAAAGGCCCCTAGATGGGATCTCAGGGGAACAGAATGTTGCGGCAGTGGAAAAGTGTTTTCGTGGATGCTTCTGGTGGTTTGGGGATATATGTGAATATATAGGACGAAGAATTAGGTCAGTGGAGTCACGTGGGGCCCACAAGGCAGGGGGCGCGCCCTCCCCCTTATCGCCGCCTCGTGGCTCTTTTGACTTGAACTCCAAGTCTCCGGGGTGTCTTCTGGTCCAAGAAAAATCATCTTGAAAGTTTTATTTCGTTTGTACTCCGTTTGGTATTCCTTCTCTGCGAAGCTTAAAAACAAAGAAAAAATAGAAACTGGCACTTGGCTCTAGGTTAATAGGTTAGTCCCAAAAATAATATAAAATAGCATATTAATGTATATAAAACATCCAAAACAAATAGTATAATAGCATGAAACAATAAAAATTTATAGATACGTTGGAGACGTATCATACCCCAACCTTTGCAAGAAGATGGGCATGCCCATGGTAGGCATGCATGTCAGTTTTGAATGATTTCAAACGCCATATGCAAGTTGCGATACATATACCCATTTATCAGCCTTTTTGACGGAGAAAACTTCAGAAAATGCAAAATATGTCAAAAACCAAAATAACTTGGCATGTTGCCTTCAATTGGTCGTACTTGCTAATGAAAAAAATTGGGGTCATTTGACGGATGTTGAGAAACAATATGCTCTCAAACGGAGCCTTCTTGAAATGACCCCAACTTTTGCTAGCAGATGAGCATGCCCATGGTAGGCATTCATAATTTAAGCAGGTACTTAAAACTGTTATTTTAAGTTTTTAAATAAGTAATGAATCAAAGAGATAAAAATGGAAAACAATAAATGATTTTTAATAAGCATTTAATAAATATTTGAAGGAAAATAGAATTCAAAACATAACTTGAAAAATTGCTTAAAAACGTTATTTTCATATACCAAACAATATTTCACATTTTTGAAAAGGTTTCAAAAAGAATGATAAAGTTCGAAAAGGAGAAAAATGAATTAGCAAGAAAAGAGAAGAAAAAGAAAAAAATAGAAAAGAAAAAAAGCTTAGGCATCTGCCCAACTAGTGCTCGCGGATTTGTTCACAAATTCAAAAAATGGTCCCTTTTCAAAAGTTGTTCATAGATTCAAACAATATTCGGGAGTTTCAAATAATGTTTCTGCTTTCAAAATTTGTATGGCATTTAGAAAACGTTATTTTAAAAAGATCTACACAAATAAAAAATTGTTTTGGTGAATTTCTAAAAAATGGTTCAATTTTTTTGTTCATATTTTAATGATTTTTAATTCCAAATTTGTTAGTGTTTTTAAAGGAAAAAAGCTTCCCTCATCCGGCGGATTACAGCCTGTCCACCCACCGCTTGGACATGTGTCCCCATGAGCCACACATCCTCGATGCTGAACTTTATCCCCTCACGCCTTCATCTCCAGGAAATCTCTCTCAACAGCAAGCGCCACCAACCTTTTTTTTCCTTCACTCTCTCCGTCCCAACTCCCATCTAGCGCGGCCGGAGGACGCCGCCGCCAGCCCCTTCCTCCTTTCCTCCTCTCTTCTTAACTCTCTCTCTCCCTCTCTCTCTCTCCCTCCCTCCCTCCCTCCCTCCCCCAGGTGAGCTCCCATAGCGCTTCGCCTCTAGCCCCTTTCCCCTTCCCACCTCTCGCCTTACCCTTTTTCTGCGACATGATCTATGTTGCAAAAATATTTCTGCAATAAGAGCTATGTTGCGAAAAATTTGTTAAAAAGTTCTTCAAGTTTACAAATTATTTGTAAAAAAAATTCTGCAACAAGGCCTCTATTGCAAAAAAACTTCTACAACAGGACCTCTGTTGCAAAAAAAATTGCAACAGGACCTCTGTTGCAAAAATTTTCTGCAACTAGACCAATGTTACAAAAAAAATCTGCAACACGATCGTTGTTTCAGGAATTGTTTCTGCAACGCGATCGTTGTTTCAGGAATTGTTTCTACAATGCGACCGTTGTTTCTGCAACCGGTTTGCTGTTTCAGGAATTAATGTGTCGGGAAGGCGACGCGCCGCATGCAAGGAGTTAGATCGGACGGCTCGCACATAGAGATCCGAGGTGGTGGATGTTTCCTATACGTCTACAGGCGGACGCGTAGCAATGAAAAATTCAAAACATGTTCGTGCTCAAAATTTTGTTGGCTCTTCCAAAAAAGTTAGGTCCTGCTACGTGCCGGCCGGTGGATAACTCCTAGTTATCCGCGGCCTCCCCCACCGCAAGATCAACCATAATCAAGCGGCCCTCAACGTCCCCTTTGTCTCGTGCATTATCAGTGACGCTGTAAGCATTGCAACATCGGCCATGTTTCAGCAACACGAGTGATGTTGTAATCCCGTGAGCTCACATATCCTTGTCTTTGCAATAAGGATAATGTTTCAGAAACACGCCTCTGCAACAACACTTTAGGAACATGGTTTTGCAATAACAGCGATGTTTCAGAAACACCGGTGACATTGATCTAGGCGCGTGCGATCTGTTTGAAAAACGTGTCTTTGCAATAACAATAATGTTTCAGAAACTCGCCTCTGCAACCATGACAATGTCTCAGAAACGCCAATGGTGTTGCAATCCGGGCACGTCTCGATCGCACATGGTGGCTTGCTACACCATATGGTCATGTTTAATCGGACGGCAGCGCAGGTGGATGATGTCCTGCGCGCATCTGCCGGCAGAACGTAAGTGTTTTCCAAAAAAATGTTTTGATATTCTGAGCAATTTTGAAAGATGCATTTTTTCTTTAAATTTTTGTAAAAAAATTAAAATGCAAATATTTGTATTTTTTGAACAAAAATAGAAAAAGGTAATATTTTTTGTATTTTTTTCAAATATTTAAAAACCATCGCATTTTTGTCAAAAAGAAAAAGAAGCAAAAAAGGGAAAACGAAAAAATGGAAAAGAAACGAAAAACAAACAGATAAAAAATAGTGAGAAAAGGACCGCATTTTTTTCTCCCTCAAGTAAATCAAGCTCTAATCTTATAGCAACAAGCATGCGCTATTCGAAGAAATGCCACTGCAATTTTTTGAAAAATGCCACTGAAAATGGCATTTTTAAAATTTAGAAAAGAATTCGAGTGGCATTTATCCAATTAACCCTTAATTCTATATTACCCGATCTGAGTTCGATTCCTCCTTCCATTTAAGTCTTTAAATCTATATTTATACTCCCTCCGTCCGGAAATACTTGTCGTCAAAATAAATAAAAGGAGATGTATTTAGATGTATTTTAGTTCTAGATACAACCGTTTTTTTTTCATTTTGATGACTAGTATTTTCTAACGGAGGGAGTACGTTTTAGTGAGAAGATAACATTTAAGACTTGACCGTTAAAAAAGATTAGCATGTGCCACCGGTCATTTCTTGAACGCTAGCTCAATTTAATCAATACATGTCCAGCTGATCAATGAAAAATTTACCAAGCATCTCTAAAAGGGACATCAACATTTTTTTTAAGACAGATTCATCCACGGAAAGGATCAGCCCCAAAATTCAGAACACTACCGTGTTTGAAGAAATTATGCATTATGTTATGCTTCCTACATAAACTCTCCTTGAACTCATTTTGGGTCATAGGTAGATTTCACCTGATCCCAAATTTAACCGTCATCGGTGTGTAGGAAGCTGTTTACCAAGAAGGAATGCGTCGATCAGCGCTATCCCTTCTGTGGGCTTGTTGAGGGGTACCAAGTGGCCAGCCCCTCTTATTGTCACCATGGTCATACCATGGTACTCCACAAATCTTCCAGCAACCTACAGTGCAAATGACTCTGGTCAGGGCCAGTGGAGACTAGATTGCATTCAGAAACTAACTTAACTAGCAGTATCATTGTAGCCCCAGAGAATGTTCACTTGTTCAGAATTTCTGACCTGTTTGTTCAGGTACCATGGTTGCCACTGTGACTTGATAGGCAAGCCAAGTGCTTCCACACAATATCGTGACCCGATCACTGGGACCCTGCCATCCGCATCTCCACTGCATGCACAAAATTATAGGTCACTGCCGATTGCGGAACACCAACATAGCACCTATTCTAACATGCCAATGAAAAGAATATCTATTCTAAGATTTTTAAGCCATCAGAGAACATCAAAATTGTGTTTTAAGGTCACCGTCTTACCGAAAGTAATTTGGGAGGATAATATCAGTACATGGAATATCCTTGAGCGCGGGAGCACAGGAGCCGCCGGTCGAGGACTCTGGACGACAGCTGTCCAAGGGGCCGGGGTCCGAGATCGCGACGACCGGGGATGGAGCAGCCCCACCCTCCTCGGTGCCTTCGACGACTCTGAGATGGGTCTTTCGAGCCCTCTTCTGCACCTCCGAGGCTGTGGAGTGATCGGGTCGAGTCCGAGGAGGCTTTTGAGCTCGAGTTGCCTGCTTTGGGGTTTGAGGGTGCCGTGGATACCATTCCAGGGGATCTTGGGGTTTCATCGATCTCGATCTGGGGGGAGGAGGAGGTGAGTCGGCAGGTGGCCACTCCCTCTCGTGCTCAGCACACGGTACCTCCTCAGGAGGTGACGCAGCTTGTCGTGCCTGGCTTGTCGGGTGGAGCCCTGGGGCAGGCGGCCTCGGGTTGCTCTCCTACTGCTGAGAAAGGGGATTCGGGGCAGGTGGCTCCCGTGTCCTTTTCTTCGTTGGGAGGGGGTCTGGGGCAGGGGGCCTCGGATACCTCCTCTCCCGTCGCGTCTACCTTTTGGTTGGTGGCGGCTCTGCCTTCGGGAGAGGGCTCGGGGCAGGTGGCCTCGGAGCTTTCTCCTCCTACGGCGCCTGTGGGGGTGGCTTCTCCGGTGCTGGCTGGGGAGCGAGGGCAGGCGGCCCTTGTACTGCCTCCACCACCCTCCCTGTCGGCCCCGTCCTGCGGGCCGCGCCAGGATTCTGAGATCTTGGTGAGTGCCTGTCCACTCTCTGGCTAGGCTGTGGGTGAGACCGTGCAGATGAATCCCGGGCTGCTTTCATGCCGGACAGGAATATCCTTGAGGGGGTAGTGGTCCTTCATGAAACGCTCCATGAAATCCACACGAAAAAGCTGAATGGGGTTGTTTTCAAAGTGGATTTCGAAAAAAGCGTACGACAAAGTCAAATGGCCATTCCTTCAACAGGCCTTGCATATGAAGGGTTTTGATGAGGCTTGGCGACGCCGGGTAGAATCCTTTACGCAAAAAGGGAGTGTTGGAATTAAAGTAAATGATGATATAGGGCATTATTTCCAGACATACAAAGGCCTGAGGCAAGGAGATCCAATGTCCCCTATTTTGTTCAATATTGTGGTTGACATGTTGGCAATTCTCGTAGGTAGGGCAAAGGAGGCCGGTCAGGTGGGTGGCTTGGTGCCCAACCTAGGTTATGGGGGTGTGTCCATTCTGCAGTATGCTGATGATACAATCATCTTTATGGAGCATGACCTGGCAAAAGCGAGAAATATGAAGCTGGTGTTATGCTTATTTGAACAATTGACCGGGTTAAAGATTAACTTTCATAAAAGCGAGTTGTTCTGCTTTGGTAGAGCCAAGGAGGAACAAGAGGCTTATAGGCAATTGTTTGGATGTGAATTAGGGGCTTTACCTTTTACTTACCTAGGTATACCCATTAACCATCGTAAGCTAACGAACAGAGAGTGGAAATGCATCGAAGATCGGTTTGAAAAGAAACTTAGTTGCTGGAAGGGCAAACTTATGTCATATGGAGGCCGGTTAATTCTTATTAATTCGGTGCTCACGAGTATGCCGATGTTCCTACTATCTTTCTTTGAGGTTCCAGTGGGGGTTAGGAAAAGGCTGGACTTCTACCGATCAAGATTTTTTTGGCAGAGTGATAAACTTAAGAGAAAGTATAGACTCGCCAAGTGGGATGTTATTTGTCGACCAAAGGACCAAGGGGGTTTGGGTATCGAGAATCTTGAGGTCAAGAACAGATGCCTACTTAGTAAGTGGTTGTATAAGCTTTCAGTTCAGACTGACGCAACTTGGGTGCAGATTCTCCGCAACAAGTATCTGCATTCCAAAACTTTGTCACAGGTGATAGTGAGACCAACTGATTCGCCGTTTTGGAAGGGGCTTATGAGAGTTAAGGCAGCCTTCTTTAATAGAACAAAGTTTATTGTCGGTGATGGCAATGATACACGGTTCTGGGAGGATACTTGGCTGGGTGATACACCATTGGCACTACAGTACCCAACCCTGTATCGTATTGTCCAGCGACGTGATGCGCTAGTTGCAACGATTATGCAGTCCATTCCCCTTAATATTCAGTTTCGGAGGGTGCTTGTTGGTGATAGATGGGAAGCTTGGCTTCATCTGGTGCGTAGACTGATGGAAGTCCAGCTAGCTCATCAGCCCGATCAGTTGTGTTGGAAACTTACTAGGTCTGGACAATTTATTGTTAAGTCGATGTACATCGATGTTATTAACTCGACTGTCATTCCTAGTTCCAAACATGTTTGGAAAGTAAAAGTTCCTTTGAAAATTAAAGTGTTCATGTGGTTTGTCCATAAACAGGTTATTTTAACAAAGGACAACTTGGTTAAGCGCAATTGGACAGGATCTACTAGGTGTAGTTTCTGTGATCAGGACGAGACCATTAAGCATCTCTTCTTTGAGTGTCCGTTGGCGAGAATTCTGTGGCGCACCGTGCAAGTTGCCTTTAACATTACTCCTCCGAGTTCGGTCAGGTCGTTATTTGGAACGGGGCTAGATGGGATAGAGTCCGATACAGCTAGACATATTCGTGTAGGAGTTTGTGCGTTGTTATGGGCAATTTGGAACTGCAGAAATGATTTGGCTTTTAACAGAATAACTACTATTCATTTTTTGCAGGTTGTATTCCGTGCTACGGCGCTGATCCGTATGTGGTCCTTACTCACTCCGACGGAGGCCAGGGAGCATTTGATTACTGGATCTGTCCAGTGGGAGATGGTAGCGCGGGATATCTTCTACCGGTTTGGATGGCGGTCATGTAATAGGATAGGCAATTAGTTTTACTATCTTTATTTTGCCAGCCGGTTGTGGCTTTATGGCCTTTTCTTGTTTTGGCGTCGAGGCTCTATGTGAGCTCGCCTTTACTTTGTTTCAAGACTCTATGACATTGTTGAACCTATTTTATTTATTTAAGTGGCCGTATGCATCGTTCTGATGCCGAGGCCGGGGAGTCCCCCTTTTTGAAAAAAAATATCAGTACATGGAAGTAACAAATAATGTCTACTTTGAATGCATATGAGAACTGACACATGGTGGTAGGGTACAAGGTGCAGAAATACACCTGTAGAGCCAGACTCTCAGTCCTGCTTTGATGAGCTTGGAGTATATTGGTAGAATGGAAAGTACCGAAAAGTTGTACGACTTCAGAATGGAGTCACTGCATGGTAAATGAAAATGGAAATAAGTCAAATTCATATTAACATGCTCAATTTCTTCTCCACGTGTAAAATGATCTCTTTTGAGCATTTCCCAGATTTGAGTCGGTAGTTGTCCATTTGACATTTGTTTGGAGTCCCTGGATAGAATGTTAATGACACAAAGTAGAATCACATCAAAACTATATAACCATTGCAACGCTTATTTTAAACTATGTCCCATGATATAATTCAACTCAGAGTTGTCACTACTAGATTAAAACTTCATAGATAAAAAATGAAAAGATCTGCAGAAATCACCTGCAAACTTGCCATTTCCCAGGCAACATCCCATTGACATTTGCATGAAGTGCCCTTTGCACATCTGCCTTATTGAAGTACTCTTGAGCATAAGATGAGTAGCACTCATCGTATCCCGAGAACAACCTAATCCTCCTCCTGGAAGGTTCCTACCATGCCAAAGAAATTAACATACTTAGAAATTCAGAAGCAGAAGTTCTAATTTAAACTGTCTGTCCCTTACATGGTCACTATATTCGAGTGCTTTATCAACAACAGATGCTGCTGATGTTTGTCCAAGATTGCACTTGGGCGCATAAATGTTGTATATGTCGATCAACTGGTACTGTCCATAGATGGTGTTCATGGCTTTGTTGCAATCATCGGTCCACTTTGAGGCTCTAAAATCACAATCCTTTTTTATGCGATCATAAACTTCATCTGATACAACTGCATGGCTCCAAGCATATTCGGCCAATCCCTTCGAGTCATAGTAATCATCAGTTAGTGGATTTCCAACCTACATTGGGCCAATATAAATGTTATGATGTTATAACATTTCACACTATCCACAGAAAACCTAGGCAAATATATACATTTATAGAAAAAAGGGAAGTTCATCAGAAGGTTAACAAATCCCAAGATTGTTGTAATTTTCACAGAAATAAGTATGCAACGTTTTTCATCTAAATCATCCCAGGAAATAAGTATGCAACGTTATAGAGGGCGACTCGGGCGGAGCCAGAAACCTAGCCGCCGCCGCCACAAACTCCCTCCTCCTCTCCCTCCGCCGCCGCCGGAGGACGCTGCCGGGCTAAGCCCGGGGGCCGACGGCGGTGGCGGGGGATCTCCTCTCTCGCGCGTCTCCGGGGTGGGGCGGACCCCAAGGCGTGTGGTGCGCGACCGATCCGGGATCTGCGGCGCGGCGGATGGCTGCAGGCGGCGGGAGGCCGGCCCGTCCTTGGACGGCGACGGCTTGGCGCGGCAGAGGCCAGGGCTGCGGGCGCTGCGGATGGCCCTTCGGGCGGCGGCGGCGGCTGCGGTCGGCGGCGGCCGGCTTGGCTGCGGTGGCGTGCATGCTGCCTTCAGATTGGGGACGGCGGCATGGAGGGCCTGGTGGTCTCGTCGGCGGCACCTCCGATCAGATCTGTTCTGACCGGTGCAGCCGGCGGTGGTGGTCATCTTTTTCGTCAGAGGTGGTCGACCTGAGGCTGGGTGTTCGGATCTCGGGATCCGTCATCTGGCACCAGCTGCGAGTCAGGGAGACGTAGTTGCCAGTGAAAACCGAGCTGATGGCGGGCGATGGCGGCGTTCCACGTCGTTACCTTGATGAAGGCATCGTCATGTGACTACCGTCGATCCACTCGTATTGCTCCGGGGGAAACCCTAGGATCTGGTGTTCCAGACCGGACGATGGCGGCACTGCGGTGTCATTTCTCTCTTGGGAGCATCGTTTTGTGGAGCAGCGCTGGAAGTCAGAGGCAGGAGGTGGAGCGGCTTTGTTTTGCACGAAGCTTCGGTGGAGATGTCAAGTCATGCCTGACCGACAGGTGCTACGCTTGGTCATGCCTGGTCGGCAGGTGCTACGCACGACAGATCCACCAAGGGCTTCAAGTTGTGTCGGCTGGTGGTACTTGGCAGCATGGCGCTGAGGTGTATTAGTGGCGACCGCGACGTGTTCAGCTGTTTGCGCGCAGGGAGGAGGTGCCGTTGGGCGCCGTGGTGGCGTCGACGATAGCTGGACCGAGCAAGGTTGACGCATCAGTACAGTTCTGAAGATGGAGCGGTGGCAGTTGGTGGCGGCGGCCTATGAGAGCACGTCGGACCAGTGTGTGCCCCAGACACGGCAAGTGGCTAGGTTGGGGTCTCAGGTCTTAGATGTTAGGCTTGGCTGCGATGTCTGTTTGGTATTAGGCCCAGGCTATCTGCGCCCCTTCATCAACTGGATAGGTGTAGCGACAGTTTGTTGCTTAGACGGCGGCTTTAGTCTTACTGTTGTATGACTTTGTAAGGTCTTATGAGAATAATTAATAAAGTGGCCGTATGCATCGCCCAGATGCAGAGGCCGGGGGTCATCCTCCTTTTCTAAAAAAAAAGGAAATACATGAATTATTTCAAAGTTATAAACTATACAAAAACAATACATTATGTCATCCCATTTTCAAACAAGAATGAACAAGGCCACTGGTCGAACCAGCAATATAAACAACAGAAACTATCAAATTATACACTCACAATGAACCCTTTAAAGTTGATGTATGTGCTGGCCTTCTTGTCTTTGTTCCTCTCATAGACAAGGTCAGCTAGTTGTGGCACATAATGACCTGTATAAAATTTGAAATTCTTCGTCAGTGATCTAACAAAATTGAATTGCAGCGTATCTCTTGCTCCACCATGTCTGAAATATCACAGAAGTCTAATATGACCATTCGGCATGTCAGGAATACCAGAACCAATCTAAAGGGCCATGCCGCCGAAATGTTATTCACTTTGCTTTGTTTCCATGGTATGGTAAACCTCTGTTTCTCCCAGGTTACAAGACACATAGCAATGTAGGCCCTATCTGAGGTTGCTGAACCGTGTTGTGTGCTTCTTTGATAATATGTTGTAGAAAACGAGTCACAAAATTAGACAAAAGCGGATCAAACGAACACTAAAATTGGCCAAAAAGAAGGTAGGCAGGGATTGGTGGGGAAAATGAGATGATCATAGTACCCACCATTAAGTTTCCTCTGAACTACAGATGCATACGGCCTCTCTTATTAAACAAATAAACAGGTTCTGAACAAAGGTCTTATAGAAAAAGGAATCAAAGCAGCCTATAACTCACATAGAGCATCGACTGCAAGACAGAAATGAGATAAGCCACAACCCGGCTGGCAAAATAGCAGATAGGTAAACTGAACTCCTATCCTATTACATGATCGCCATCCAAACCGGTTGAAGATATCCCGCGCTACCGTCTCCCACCGGACAGATCCAGTAACCAAACGCTCCCTGGCCTCCGTCGGAGTGAGTAAGGACCAAGTACGGATTAGCGCCGTAGCCCGGAATAACATCTGCAAAAAATGAATATTTGTTGTCCTGTTAAAAACCAAATCATTCCTGCAATTCCAAATTGCCCATAATAACGCACATACTCCTACACGAATGTGTCTAGCTGTTTCGGACTCAATCCCAAACAGCCACGCCCCAAATAACGTGTTTATCGATCTCGGTGGAGTAATATTAAAGGCAATTTGCACAATGCGCCACAACCCTTGTGCCAACGGGCAATCAAAAAATAAATGTTTGATAGTTTCATCCCGATCACAGAAACTACACCTAGTAGATCATGTCCAATTGCGCTTAACTAGATTGTCCTTTGTAAGAATAACTTGTTTATGCACAAACCACATAAACACTTTAATCTTCAAAGGAACCTTAACTTTCCAGACCTCCTTAGTCGTAGGTATCACAGATGAATTAATAATATCCATATACATCGATTTTACCGTGAACACCCCAATTTTAGTTAGTTTCCAACACAACTGGTCGGGCTGAGGATTTAGCTGAACGTCCATCAGCCTACGGACCAAGTGAAGCCATGCTTCCCATCGAGGTCCAACAAGCACTCTCCTAAACTGCATGTTTAGAGGAATAGACTGCATCACCGTCGCAACAAGAGCGTCCCTACGCTGAACAATACGATATAGTGTTGGATATTGTGTAGCCAAAGGCGCGTCACCCAGCCACGTATCCTCCCAGAATCGCGTATCATCTCCATTACCAACAATACATCTCGTTCTGTTGAAGAAAGCGGCCTTAACCCTCATCAGCCCTTTCCAGAACGGCGAATCTGTAGGTCTGAGAGTGACTTGGGATAAAGTCTTTGAGTGCAGATATTTACTACGTAAAATCTGCGCCCAAGTTGCCTCTGTCTCAGACGACAACTTAAACAGCCACTTACTAAGGAGGCATCTGTTTTTGACTTCAAGGTTTTCAATACCAAGTCCTCCTTGGTCCTTTGGTCTGCAGATAATATCCCATTTGGCCAATCTGTACTTCCTCTTAGACTCATCACTCTGCCAAAAGAAGCGAGAACGATAAAAGTCTAGCCTTTTCCTCACCCCCACTGGTACCTCGAAGAAAGATAACAGAAACATAGGTAAACTCGTGAGCACCAAGTTAATCAGAATCAACCGGCCTCCATAAGACATGAGTTTTCCTTTCCAACAGCTTAGTTTCTTCTCAAATCTATTCTCGATGCACTTCCACTCACCATTCGTTAACTTACGATGGTGTATTGGAATACCAAGATATGTGAAAGGTAGAGACCCAATTTCACACCCAAACAATTGTGTATAAGCTTCCTGTTCGTCTTTGGCTCTACCAAAACAGAACAACTCGCTTTTATGGAAATTAATCTTCAGCCCGGACAATTGTTCGAAAAGGCATAACACTAGCTTCATGTTCCTCGCTTTGGCCAAATCATGTTCCATAAAAATGATTGTATCATCAGCGTATTGCAGGATGGACAGACCACCATCCACCAGATGAGGCACCACTCCCTCCACCTGACCGGCCTCTTTGGCCCTCCCAATCAGGATTGCTAACATATCAACCACAATATTGAACAAAATAGGCGACATAGGATCGCCCTGTCTCAGACCCTTGTGCGTTCGGAAGTAGTGGCCTATGTCATCATTAACTTTAATGCCAACACTGCCTTTTTGCTTGAAAGTTTCCACTTGATGTCTCCAGCGCTCATCAAAACCCTTCATTCGTAGAGCTTGCTGGAGGAACGACCATTTGACTTTACCATAGGCCTTCTCGAAATCCACTTTGAAAATAACCCCATCTAGTTTTTTCGTATGAATTTCATGTAGCGTTTCATGAAGGACGACAACCCCTTCGAGGATGTTCCTATCCGGCATGAAAGCCGTTTGAGAAGGTTGAACTACATCGTGCGTTATCTGAGTAAGCCTGATCGTGCCAACCTTGGTAAATATTTTGAAACTGACGTTGAGAAGGCAGATAGGCCGAAATTGCTCAATTCTCACGGCATCTGTTTTCTTAGGCAACAACGTTATCGTTCCAAAATTAAGTTGGAACAGCTGCAAATGTCCCGAGAACAAATCATGGAACATCGGTATCAGGTCCCCTTTGATAATATGCCAACACTTCTTGTAAAACTCAGCCGGGAAACCATCCGGCCCCGGTGCCGTATTACTTTTCATCTTGGCAATAGCCTCGAAAACTTCCTTTTCCGAGAAAGGGGCAGTTAACACATCATTCTCCACAGAAGTAAGTTGAGGAATATCGCTAACCCTAGACTCATCCAGGGATACACAGCTCTCCTCTGGTGGTCCAAACAACCGTTTATAGTATTCAGTAATGTAGATTTTCAGGTTGTCCTGGCCGACTATTGTACCCTCATCTTGCTCTAGCTGGAAGATCCTCTTCTTCCGGTGCTTGCCATTGGCAATCATGTGGAAGAACTGAGTATTCGCATCCCCCTGGACAACTTTTCTCACCTTTGCCCGCAATGCCCACTTTAATTCTTCCTCACGGAGCAAATCCTTCACCCTCATCTCAGCCTCATGCTTAATATGAAGCTCAGTGGGTAACAGAACCATAGTTTCTGCTTTTATGTCTAAGGTTTGTATAAGTGAAAGGAGTCTTTCCTTCTCGACCTTATACACTCCACCTAGATGTTTAGCCCACCCACGAAGGAAGCTTCTGAGATGCCTAATCTTGTTCTGCCATTGTTCAATGGCACCTGTACCTCCTACATCTCTGGCCCACTCTCTGGCAACAAGATCCAAAAATCCTTCTCTTTCAAACCACGCCAGCTCGAAAGAGAAAACATTTTTGTTACCCAAGTAAGTAGCCCCACCAAAATCGAGCAACAAAGGAGTGTGATCAGAAATACCGCGAGAAAGAGCCTGAACAGTTACAACTGGAAACTTCTGTTCCCAAGCAACACTAGCCAGAACCCGATCCAACTTCTCGTAAGTTGGATTTGGCATCGCATTAGCCCAGGTGAACTTCCTACCTGAAAGCTCAATTTCTCTCAAATCTAAGCTTTCAATAATGGTATTGAACATAAATGACCATCTCCCATCGAAATTGTCATTATTCTTTTCATCGCGCCTTCTAATAATGTTGAAATCACCCCCAACCAGAATTGGGAGCCGCTCAGACCCACAGACTCTAACAAGGTCTGCCAGGAAATCAGGTTTGAACTCGGCCTGCGCTGCCCCGTACACCGCCACCAAAGCCCAGTCAAAACCATCAATTTTGGACCGCACCCTGAACTTAACCGCAAAATCCCCCATGACCACACTGCGAACTTCGAGAGAGTCACATCTAACACCAAGTAAGATTCCCCCCGACCTGCCTCTCGGTGGAAGACAATGCCAGTCAAACTCCATCCCCCCCGACAACGTATTGAGAAATTGAGGTGAGAAATTTGCTCTACCCGTTTCCGACAAGGCAATAAAGTCCAAACTATGCTCAATAGATGCCTCCGCAAGGAACCTTCTTTTAGCCAAGTCCTTAAGACCTCTGCTATTCCAAAAGATTCCTTTCATATCTCATCATGAAATTTTTTAGCCGTGCGAATCCTAGCGCTCCTACGGACTGCGGACATCGAGTAAGTTTTGCGCTTCCACTTGCGCTTAGGGCTGGTCGGGCCCTCCCGGTCGAAAGTGCCCATCACCGCTGGGTTATCTACTTCCAACCCTATATTCTCGTCCTCCTCCTCCGGCTCCTGGAGGGGCGGTGCTAGGTCATGACAGAAATTATCAAGTACTCGAACTCCCAAGGCATCAATCTCAGAGTCATTCATTGGTTTGACCGCAGCTAAGTTACGAATTACTTCTAAAGCCCTCTCGGCTTCTAGATCAAGCAAATCGTTAACAGAATTAGTAACTTCACCCTCATTACTACCAAGTGAAATTCCTAATTGGTGTGCCTTATCCGCAATTTGATCGTGCGAGAAATGCATAATAGTATTGGAAGTATTTACGGACATACCAATTGTGACTTGGACTTCACGAAGCTTGGCCGCCTTGACGGCACAGCGCTGCTGCATGTCGTCCACCTCCGGATGGCTTTGAAGCCGACAACTCATGTGTCGGCCCTCAGCTGCCTGGTCCGGTATCCCGCCAAACATAATGACCTCCTCCCGCGAGAATTTATCCGTAGAGCGACCGCCTGTCACTCCCCGAACATCCACCTGGTCGCCATTACCAGATGAGAGCGCCGAGTCCAGCACTGGGGAAGCAAAGGCCACCTGCCCCCTCCCCCCATCCACTCCGGACCGCCTGTCTGGAGTGCACGCCACAGTCCCAAACGGGGCGCCCCCCTCGGGCACCGAAGCAGACGGGAGCATTGAGGCCACCTGCCCCACACCCTCCCACCGAACCTGAGCTGCCGCCTGCAGTGGCCGCCCATCCACAGGCGTAAGAGGAGCGGAGGCCACCTGTCCCGGCCCCCCAACCGTCGTCCCATCGTCTCTCCTGGTATCCTCAACAGGAAGAAGCTGAGGGGGGGCCTCCAAAGCACCCTGATCCGGACCCCCAGATGAGATCGGACCCCCCTCCTGTACCACGGCCACGTCACCGCACGTAGAAGTAGGCGAGTCCACAATATCCAACCTCGCACCTCCACCAGAACCCTCCACACCCGCGTCCTCAAAATCCAACGCCGGTAAAGAGTACTCGAACTCCTCAATAGACTCCACCCGCTCACTCCACAGTCTCGGTGGTGCAGACGCAGGACCAAAAGAACCGAATCTCAAAGTGGTCACCGGCACAGACGCTCCAGGCGCCGCCCCTCGTCGTGCTGCCTTACTCGTCGGCTCCGGCCTCTTGGCCATCTCACTCAAAGAATCATCGGCCGTTTTTTCCTTACCCGCCGTATCGTCGTCACCTTCACTCATGTCATCGCCAGTGGCAGCTGGAGCCTGGGCAAAGAGGCTATCATCCTCGAACTCAATCTCAAGACTGTATACCTGCCCACGAAACGCCCACTTAACCACGTCGGGCACGAAGTTGATGTCCAGAATACTGACCAACAGGCGAGCAATCCCATGAGCTCGAGTAAAAGCCATATCCACTCGCTCGGTCTTTCCCACTATGATACCGAGACTAGCAACCACATTGGCGTCCCGCAGAAGCGCAGACGGAGCCCCCGAAAAGCGCAACCAGGCCTGGATAAGGGGTGTACCCTGGGGCTCAACCAGCTTCCACTCCTGGAACTCAAGTATGGCCTCTGTACCTAGGACCTTACACATCCCAAAGCTCAGCAACCTCTGTAAGTCCTCCACAGTTGGGAACTGAACCCTAAATAAGTTGTTCTCCAGCCTGACAAGCTCCCAATGGAAGTCTCCTGGTGCCAGCTCCCGGAGACGCTGAATAATCTGAGCCTCAGACACTTGTCCTCTAGTTACTTTCACTACCCCAGTTGTCGTACTGTGCTCCTCCTGAGGAACCTCCCTCTCAGTCGGTGACTCAAAAAATGTGAGTTCAGAACAGAAGACACCATATGTCATAAGGCTCGGTGTCTGCTCCCGCAGCAGCGGACACGCACCAGACTCGTGTGCAGTCTTACCACACGTATCACAAAGAACAACCACACACTTAGCAATAAAATGACCCTTATCGCCACATCGATAACAAAGCATTCTTTCCTTTTTCTTAGCAAACTTTGCAGCCCTGTCCACCTCAGATCTGTCAGAGCCCTCCACCGACATAGTCTGAGTATCGACCTCAACCGGAACCTCGACAGCTGCCAGTTCCGTCACCACATCCATAGCCTGGCAAGACAAGTCTGTCTCCTCAGCAAAAGCGTCGACCACCGTCTCAACCGAAGTATGATGTTGCCTTGGACGGTACCGACCCCCTCGGCCTCCTCGGCCACGATTGCCACGGAAACCGCCTCGGTTACGATGAGCCGGCCCAGCAGCCCCTTCGACAAAACTGCCTGGCGGCCCCAAGAAAGGCCTCTCAGCAGAACCATCACTCTGCCAGGCATACCCCCGTCCGCCACCCGTAGACGAGGATCCCCGGTGTTGTCCATCTCCATACACATTGTAACCATCGTCACCCCACTGAGCCTGCTGCAACACTGGCGTCGCCGCGTCCTTGACCTGCCGAGCCACAAAGTGCGGCGGTCTAGCTCCCACCTGCGATGCCACGGGGTGCTGGCCATGAGCACCCGGAGGCGGAGGCCTTGCTACCAGTGTACCTCGGCCCGCGGCAACTCCAGGCGTCGGCAACATCGGCCTAGGACCACCTCGTCCCGCAGCCATCATCACCGGCGCCGCCGGGCGAGAACCAGCCGGAGCAGCCACCCCGCGGCCAGCCGGAGCGGTCTTAGTGGCCCCGCCCACTTGTGCCCGTTGGCCGCCTACGACCGTCCCCGGACGGCCCGCACTAGGACCCGCTCGCAGAGGCGGCGGCGCACCTCCACTGCCGGCAGCAAGCGGCACACCGGCGCCGCCGCCACCCGTCCCCGCAGGGGCGCCGCCTCCGCCGCGCCCAACAGCCGGCGCCTGCGTAGGCCCTCCGCGGCCCGCAGCGCCCGGAGGCATCCCACTAGCAGCAGGGACTCCATGGCCCTCCATCGCCTGGAGAGGAGGGATACGAGGAGCACGCCCTCCGCCGCGATCAGCAAAGCACGATCGTCTGCCTCCGTTACGAACCCTAGTTGGAACCGGACGTCCGCATGGGGGTGTAGTCGTAGGATGTAGATCGCCTCGGGCCTCATACCCTGCGTCCACAAGCCCACACGCCATTGTGGCCGGTTCACTCAGAACCGGCCCACCCACCGACAAGCCCGACTCGCGGCCCAACAACTCATTCAAACGAGCGACGCGGTGATTACGGATCACAGCGCTGCGGTCGATCGCCGGCGCCGGCACCATGGCCGCCGACGATCGCCGAGCCTTCTTTCTCTTAACTAACTTCCATGAATTCTCAGTAATGAAATCAGATAGAATCGGTTTAGGAAGACAAACCTTAGGAATCGGTCCCTTCCACGGCCGGCTTGCCGCAGCCGAAGTCCGGCGATTTACTATGCGCCGAAGAACCTCGAGTTTATCTTCTGATCGTAGCCCTTGCCGCGCCGGATCGTCGAGTGGCACCACTCCATCACCAATCGCCGCGACCTCATCTTCAGAGTAACCCTGATCGAAGGCCTCGCAAATGATCGACGAAGGCGTCGGTGAATATTCCGGCGAGTCTCCGGCATCGTCGTCGTCCACGAGTGTCACCTCATCATCCTCATCAGCCAATACCCAAAAGCGCCCACTGAACCGCGGCTTCGAGGGCTTTGGATCTTCCGTGAGATCGATCAAGTCAATGTGATCAAGAGTCTCCGGTTCCTCCTGCACACGCGAATGAACGGTAACATCGAAAATATCAATGAGCAACCGCGTACCTTCATTAATCTTCTCATCAGCTTTGAGATACTCCCCTCCGAGAATGTCACCAGCCAGATCGCACACCACCGTCCACCTCGAAGGGTAGTACGAGTAGAGAACTCCCTCCGATCTACGGCCGGCTTCCCGGACATCTTGGAAGAAAATTTTCCATTTGGCCGGATGGAGAAATCCCCCGATCTCCGCCGCAGACTGCGAATCCGGCGATCCGCCGGTCTCAGGTGACCGCCCCGACAGCGGCGACTCCTCCCGAGCAGGCCGCGGCGGCGCCGTTCGCCCCGCCGGCGGCGGATCAGGAGGGGGCGGTAGGAGCGGAAGGAACGCAGCCCCGTCCATCCTGGGAGGTTCTTTACCTTGTTGAGCACATGATCACTAACCATAGTGTTGGCCACAACTCAATGTGTGTGAGAGTGAGATCACACTAGAAGATCATGTGAAGTTGGAGGGAGCTCAGAGCTGGGGGTGGGTGCGGGGGTGAGGGTGAGAGTGAGAGGAGGCCATTGGCCGGCTTGGCTGCATGTGAACCAGGGATAACGAATTTTATTTGCTGCGCGGCACCGGCACCGGCACCGCAGCCTTGCCGAGGGCATCTCCGACTCCTGTCTGTGCGTTGTTGGCGTATGCGTCTGATGCTTTTGGCGGCTTGCCTTGTGACTGACTAAACGCTGACACGGTCACACGTACCGATTCATCAAGTTGGACGAGCATACAGTAGAAACCTTCATGCATGAGGCAAGTGAGATTGGCGTTTGCAGTTTCTGTTTTCTCTCTTTCTTTTTCATTTTTACCAAAAACAGTACCATTGTACTACATGTTCTTTTTCTCGAAAGCCTCGATGCACGTAGCTATATATTATTAAAAATGAAAAATCAGCAGCCGAACATCAAACCCGGAAAAAGGCAAAAATAAAATTCAAGGCCGAATGCCTCGCGACAGTAGCTCCACCCGATAGACATTAACCGTAGGGGTGGAGCTAGCTCCCGGCAACCCGGGACGGCTGCCCGGGCTGCTCCGGCTAGTCTCTATTAAATAATAATATGAGAACATGGTTAGTAATGCTAATTGTTGATGCTCTGATGCAAATACTGGGCAACGTCACCATGCATGCATAGACTTTGCCCGAGCTCTTTGAAAGGTTGGCTCCGCGAGTGACTACCCTATGATATAAGACAAAATTAAAATGAAAAATACACAACTTCTAGGCTACGCCTTCAAGAAGAAATCGCCACACGTGCGTCGATGTTGGTGAGTCCAACCCGAGGTTGAACTCCGTATTCTCATCCCCAAAGTGAAGCTTCAATCCACCATCTTCAGTAAGGACACGACGCAGGCACACATCGACATAGCCAGGTCATAGATCTTGTGTTTCCACCAGAGTGCACAAACTCGTCATTGAAGCCTTACATCCCATATCCGGCTACCGACTCCTCGATAACCGGATACCTCTGGAGAAGATACCGGAAGACAAAGAAATCCCATACCGCCTGCCTCTCGCCACTGTCGCACCACCTTCGATCCAGCAGCAACAGGCTAAACATGACACCTCCGCCAGAGCCACCGTGCGTGCCGGCCGGTAGCAGGCATGATTTGACCCCCACCGCATGAGACGCCATGCGTAGCATCCACCGGCGCGCATCGCCGACGGCTTCACTTGAGGGCGACAAGCATTGCTCGACGTCTCCGAAAAAACACATGTGTCACCTGCTGAGCAGTATCGGACCCGGTCTGTTGATGGAGGGGACTTCCCATACCGTTCCATACAATTGTACTGCATGTATTTTTTGTTTGTCTTTGCTTGCACCTCTACAAAGGCAGTTATACAAAAAGCAAGAAAAATGAGAGAAGTATGCAAATCTTTCTATCCAAGATTGCAAGTCGGAATATGCCTTTCTCTTAGTAGCATGCCCGAGCAAAAACAATTCAGGCTTGAAATTCTTTTGGCACTTTGTCACACCGGCAGTGCTCGACACCACCGTGTGACTGACAAGTGGGTCCCAGGGACTAGAGATTCGTGCGTGCATGGCCAGCTGGTCGTGGGTGTTGCATCTATACTTAAGCCCATTAGGGCGTGTGTGTGTGGACAGACTATATTGATGAATTCTGAAATCCCATCTCGCTTCACTCTTGTGCTCACCACCTTCTCCAAGTCTCGCTCATCCACATCCTGATTTCCCTAGCCTACTCTGGTCGCCCACGATCCAGATCGGGCGTGACAATTCCTAATCAGAGCCA
>NC_057801.1:236329928-236375475 GCF_018294505.1 Triticum aestivum
TCCGCTGCTCTGCAATCCTCTTGATCTAGAACGGTAACATCCACCGTCGCAGGTGTGACTTGCTTAGGCGAGATCACCCAAAATCCCCGACTGTGTTCGATCGGTTCAGAGAGTAAGCAACGGCGCCGTCAAAACCCTCTGCGCGGGCACGAGAGCTGCTGGCGGCCATGGATGACAACACCACCAGCCTGCAGTCCATGCTCGAGGCTCTCATTACCCGCTCTGACAACCAAAAGATCGACAATGACAAGCGGCTTGAAGCACAAACTACCTTCAACAACTAGGTCTCCCACGAGCTGCGCAACCTCGCCAAGCAAATCAATCTCACGCAAGGCGATGTGGATGATGCATGCAAGACCATGGAGCAATCCCCTTCGCCGCCATCCACCGGATATGGCGCTGTGTTCAACCCTCCGCCGCCACCACCACTCCGCTAGCTGCTCGGACCAGCACATGGGTTTCCACCATCGCTAAGGCTCTTCAATCAACGACCACCGCTACTGGCGCAACGGGCTGCACCGAGACCATAGTACTGCCCGTGGCAGTCCATCATCAGCCGTTGCAAGAGATCCAGGATCAACAAGGGCTACAGGTGACAACTACATCAAGCCACCCAAGCATGACTTCTCGCGTTTCAGTGATAGCGTGCCCTACCTGTGGCTCGACCACTGCTGAGCCTACTTCGATCTCTATAGAATGCTGATGCACAGTTAGGTGACTAAGGCCACCCTGCACATCGAAGGGCAAGTAACACACTGGCTCCAAGCATTTCGCTGAATGTATGGCGTCTTGACGTGGGAGGCGTCCTGTGCCGTGATCACCAAGGAGTTTGGCGTCGACGATTTCGAGCTAGAAATGCACAAGCTACTCCATCTGCGACAAAGAGGCTCCATGAGCGAGTACTGCCAGGTATTTGACACCCACATGTACCACCTCCTGGCACTCCATCCGACACTCAACACCAAATTCTTCATCCAGAGCAAGATAATTCGTAGCAAGTAACAAGTAACAAAGTAACAAGGTGCCGCAAGGTGGCCCAATCCTTTTCATTACAAAGGACAAGCCGGAAGTACTTCTCATAGTGATTAAAGCATTCTCGAGGACACATGGGAATTTTGTCTAGTTATCTTCATCACGATTCATTCACTCGCTTTCACTGCTTTGATAAGATGCTATGTGGGTGGACCGGTGCTAAGGTGTTGTTCTTACTTGAACAAGCAACCTACTTATGATTACCCCCTCTTGTAAGCATCCACAACTATGAAAGAAGAAATAAGATAAATCAAACCATAGCATGAAACATATGGCTCCAAATCAGCCCCTTACGGAATAGCAAATTAACTAGAATTGAAGCTTCTATCACTCTCACAACCCATCATCTACTCACTAATCCCACAATGCGTTCCCCTAGGCCCAAGCATGGTAATGTGTCATGTAGTCAGTGTTCACACGACATCACTAGAGGAAGAACAAATAACATATCATCGAAACTTTGAATGAAAACCAACTTCACATGATTACTTATAATGAGATTTCTCCCCTGTCCTCAAGAAGAAACGAAACTACTCATAAATCATCTTCATGTTCATGATCAGAGGACAATAATATATGATTAACAATCTGTACATTTGATCTTCCACCAAATAAACCAACTAGCATCAACTATAAGATGTAATCAACATTACTAGTAACCCACATTTACAAATCTGAGGTTTGAGACAAAGATTGTATACAAGAGATGAACTAGGGTTTAGAGATGAGATGGTGCTGGTGAAGATGTTGATGGAGATGAGTCCTCCCACGGCGAGATGAGCGTTGGTGATGATGATGGCTTCGATTTCCCCCTCTCGGAGGGAAGTATCATTCCGCCGGAGAGCAAAACTTCTCCTGCATAGGTTCCACCTCGAGATGGCGACGCTTCATCCCGAAAGTCTTCTTCTGATTTGTTTTCTTGGGCAATGGCATAGCGGAAGATGGGCCTCGGGGCCCCTTTGTGGAACCCACAAGCTTGCATAGCGTGCCTCGGGGGGCCACCCAAGCTTGTTTCTCCCTGGTGACACTACAAAAAAAGTGCATTGCCCTTTCTCGCCTCGAGAATCGGTGCAAACTTCGCCAGTGCATCCAAACCCCGTGATATTATACGCTCTATCATACATAAGCCTTATTATATCTTCCTCAAAACAGCCACCATACCTACCTATTATGGCTCTTCCATGGCCATTCCGAGATATATTGCCATGCATGATGTCTACCACACAACCCTCTTCTTGTAGACGTTGTTGGGCCTGCAAGTGCACAGGTTTGTAGGACAGTAGCAAATTTCCCTCAAGTGGATGACCTAAGGTTTATCAATTCGTAGGAGGCGTAGGATGAAGATGCTCTCTCTCAAACAACCCTGCAACCAAATAACAAAGAGTCTCTTGTGTCCCTAACACACCCAATACAATGGCAAATTGTATAGGTGCACTAGTTCGACGAAGAGATGGTGATACAAGTGCAATTTGGATGGTAGATAAAGGTATTTGTAATTTGAAATAATAAAAACAGCAAGGTAACTAATGATAAAAGTGAGCGTAAATGGTATTGCAATGATAGTAAACAAGGCCTAGGGTTCATACTTTCACTAGTGCAAGTTCTCTCAACAATAATAACATAGATAGATCATATAACAATACCTCAACATGCAACAAAGAGTCATTCCAAAGCCACTAATAGCGGAGAACAAATGTAGAGATTATGGTAGGGTACGAAACCACCTCAAAGCTATTCTTTCGGATCAATCTATCAAAGAGTTCGTACTAGAATAACACCTTAAGACACAAATCAACCAAAACCCTAATTTCACGTAGATACTCCATTGTCACCTCAAGTATCCGTGGGCATGATTATACGATATGCATCACACAATCTCAGATTCATCCAACCAACACAAAAGTACTTCAAAGAGTGCCCCAAAGTTTCTACCAGAGAGTCAGGAAAACGTGTGCAACCCCTATGCATAGGTTCATGGGCGGAACCCGCAAGTTGGTCACCAAAACATACATCAAGAGGCACGTGATATCCCATTGTCACCACAGATAAACACGGCAAGACATACATCAAGTGTTCTCAAATCAAAGACTCAATCCGATAAGATAACTTCAAGAGGGAAACTCAATTCATCACAAGAGAGTAGAGGGGGAGAAACATCATAAGATCCAACTATAATAGCAAAGCTCACGATACATCAAGATCATGCCATAGAGGGAACACTTGAGAGAACACGAGAGAGAGAGATCAAACACATAGCTACTGGTACATACCCTCAGCCCCGAGGGTGAACTACTCCCTCCTCCTCATGGAGAGCGCCGGGATGATGAAGATGGCCACCGGTGATGGATTCCCCCTCCGGCAGGGTGCCGGAACGGGCTCTCGAGAGGTTTTTGGTGGCTACAGAGGCTTGCGGCGGCGGAACTCCCGATATATCTTGATATTCGATGGTTTTAGGGTACCTAGGGTTATATAGGCGAAAGAAGTCGGTCGGGGGGTGCTCGAGGGGTCCACGAGACAGGGGGCTGCGCCCTGTAGGGGGGGCCTATCTCCTGGGCTCCTCGAGTATCTTCTGACGTGATCTCCAAGCCTCCAGGATGATATTCTTCCGAAAAATCATGATGCTGAAGGTTTCATTCCGTTTGGACTCCGTTTGATATTCATTTTCTTCGAAATACTGAAACAGGCAATAAAACAGCAATATGGGTTGGGCCTCCGGTTAATAGGTTAGTCCCAAAAGTAATATAAAAGTGAATAATAAAGCCCGTAATCATTCAAAACACATAGTAATATAGCATGAATGCTTCATAAATTATAGATACGTTGGAGACGTATCAGCATCCCCAAGCTTAATTCCTACTCGTCCTCGAGTAGGTAAATGATAAAAGAAAGAATTTATGAAGTGTGAATGCTAGAAGGTGCACAAGTTTGATCAATGATAATTTCAATCACCTTTTCTAGCATGATAATATGTCATAACAGTAGTTCATCTCATAAAACTTTTCATAATCAAGTAACAAGCAATTCACATGTTAAAGCATAGACCATAAACTTTCTTGAAAACTAGCAAACTTCATTCTTAGTCATCAAACAATTGCAATTCATCCTATTTTCAGGAAGGGTCTATGTCAGAGCTTTGATTAGCAAACTTCACATACTCAACCATCATATAGTCTTCTACAATTGCTAACACTCACGCAATACTTGTGGTCATGAAGTTTTAATCAGACACAGAGAAAGATTGGGGCTTATAATGTTGCCTCCAAACGTATTCACCTTTCTTTGGGTGATGTCAACAATAATAGTTCATGCTAACGTACATCCAATTGAATATATATATATATATATATCAGGATCACCCCAACACAAAGTGCTTGCCAAAGGATAAAATGAAAAAGGGAAAGGTGAAGATCACCTTGACTCTTGCATAAAGTAAAATACATAAAGTAAAAGATAGGCCCTTCGAAGAGGGAAGCAGAGGTTGTCATGCGCTTTTAGGGTTGGATACACAAAATCTTAATGCAAAAGAACGTCACTTTATATTGCCCCTTGTATATGGACCTTTATTATGCAGTCCGTCGCTTTTATTGCTTCCATAACAAGTTCGTACAAAGCTTATTTTCTCCGCACTAATAAGTCATGCATGTTTAGAGAGAAATTTTTATTGCTTGCACCGATGACAACTTACTTGAAGGATCTTACTCAATCCATAGGTAGGTATGGTGGACTCTCATGGCAAAACTGGGTTTAAGGATATTTGGAAGCACAAGTAGTATCTCTACTTGGTGCAAGGAATTTTGGCTAGCATGAGGGGGAAAGGCAAGCTCAACATGTTTGAATGATCCATAACAATATACTTTAACTGAGATGCGAGAAAACACAAACCATTATGTTGTCTTCCTTGTCCAACATCAACTCTTTAGCATGTCATACTTAATGAGTGCTCCCAATTATAAAAATATGTCTATGATAATATATTTATATGTGAAATCTCTCTTCCTTCAATATTCTTTCATGAATTGTTCAAATGACTAATACAATGCTTGCTAACCGTCAATAAATTTACATCCTCTACTTCTTAGATGTGAAGTCAATACTCCCCATGGGATAAGCAAATGAGGCATATAAAATTTCAGATTTATGACAATCAACTCATTCAACAATTTACTCATAGGATATAAGTGAAGCACACGAGTAAATGACAAACTACTCCAAAAAGATATAAGAGAAGAACAATGAGTAGCTAAATAATTATGTAACTATGCGAAGACTCTCTCTCATTAAAGAATTTCAGATCTTGGTATTGTATTCAAACAGAAAGCAAAGCAAAATAAAATGACATTGCAAGGATAGCACAACTCATGTGAAGAAGCAAAAACTTAGGCTCAACCGATACTAACCGATAGTTATTGAAGAAAGGTGGGATGCCTACCGGGGCATTCCCAAGTTTAGATGCTTGAGACTTCTTGGAATATTATCTTGGGGTGCCTTGGGCATCCCCAAGCTTGAACTTTTGTGTCTCCTTAATTCCTCTCATATCATGGTTTCTCTTTTTATCAAGAGCTTCACTCACAACAAACTCAACAAGAACTCGTGAGATAGGTCAGTATAAACCAATGCAAAACCTTATCATTTTCTACTGTAACAAATCACTAATATTATTATTACACATTGCATACTAAATGCCTCTGCATATTTAATACTCCTATCATCAAATAGAATCATTAAACAAGCAAACATATGCAAATAATGCAAACATAACAGCAATCTGCCAAAACAGTACAGTCTGTAAAGAATGCAAGATTCATCATACTTCCCTAACTCCAAAAATTATGAAATAAAATTCCCACTGTAGTATATTTATCATAGCTCAATATTCAAAAAGTTCCAACATTATACCATTCTCTGACTTTTCTAGGGAATTTTTGCAACAGCGGTAAACTTTCTGTTTTCAAACAGCAACATGTATATTAGCAAAATAAGCATGGCAAAGGCTATCCTTGACTTTTTTATTGAAACTAAAGATGCAAAACACTATTCTAAATAACATCAAGAAAATACTAACAAAATAAAATGACGCTCCAAGCAAAACACATATCATGTGGTGAATAAAAATATAACTCCAAGTAAAGTTACCGATGAACGAAGACGAAAGAGGGGATGCCTTCCGGGGCATCCCCAAGCTTAGGCTCTTGGTTGTCCTTGAATATTACCTTGGGGTGCCTTGGGCATCCCCAAGCTTAGGCTCTTGCCACTCTTTATTCCATAGTCCATCGAATCTCTACCCAAAACTTGAAAACTCCACAACACAAAACTCAACAGAAAACTCGTAAGCTCCGTTAGTATAAGAAAACAAAACCACCACTTAGGTACTGTAATGAAGTCATTCTAAATTCATATTGGTGCAATATCTACTTTACTTCAACTTATCTATGGTTCATACCCTCCGATACTACTCATAGATTCATCAAAATAAGCAAACAACACATAGAAAACGGAATCTGTCAAAAACAGAACAGTCTGTAGTAATCTGTATCAAACGTATACTTATGGAACTCCAAAAATCCTACTAAATTAGAAAGTCCTAAGAAATTTGTTTATCAATCCAGAGCAAAAAGAATCAGATCAGGATCATGTTTCTGTGAATTAACAAAACTAATTTATTGGGTGCAAAAGTTTTTGATTCTCAGCAGGATCAACGCAACTATCACCGTAAGCTATCCTAAAGGTCTTACTTGGCACTTTATTGAAACAAAAGATATAAAACATGATTACTACAGTAGCATAATCATGTGGAAACACAAAAACAGTAAGGATAAATATTGGGTTGTCTCCCAACAAGCGCTTTTCTTTAATGCCTTTCTAGCTAGGCATGATGATGACAATGATGCTCACGGAAAAGATAAGAATTGAAACACAACGGGAGCATCATGAAGCATATGACTAGCACATTTAAGTCTAACCCACTTCCTATGCATAGGGATTTTGTGAGCAAACAACTTATGGGAACAATAATCAATTAGCATAGGAAGGTAACACAAGCATAGCTTCAAGAATTTAAGCACATAGGGAGGAAACTTGACATTATTGCAATTCCTACAAGGATATGTTCCTCCCTCATAATAATTTTCAGTAGCATCATGAATGAATTCAACAATATAACCAGCACCTAAAGCATTCTTTTCATGATCTACGAGCATAGAAAATTTACTACTCTCCACATAAGCAAAATTCTTCTCATTCAGAATAGTGGGAGTATTATAAGAGACTTGAACACTAAAAATTGTTTCCACATTAAAAGAGTAATGTTCAGAAAAAGGGTAATCATAATCATGACAAGATTTGTAAATATAATCATCACTACTTTTTATAGCATAAGTTTCATCACAATAATCATCATAAGTAGCAACTTCGTTCTCATCATAATCGATTGAAACCTCTCCCAAGATAGTGGAATCACTAAATAAAGTTGACACTCTTCCAAATCCACTTTCATATTCATCACAATAAGATTCAACATCCTCCAAAATAGTGGGATCACTAATTCCTAAAGTTGACACTCTTCCAAACCCACTTTCATCAATATAATCATCATAAGTAGGAGGCATGCTATCATCATAACAACTTTGCATATCAAAACTTGGGATGCTAAAGATATCATCTTAATTAAACATAGCATCCCCAAGCTTGGGATAAACATTAATTTTAGCAAATATATTCTCAAATATTTCATCCTCATCAAACATAGCTACCCCAAGCCTGGGCCCTTTCATATCATAAACATAATCACTCTCATCATTAAAAATATTGATAGCACCAATAGTATAGCAATTATCATCATGACAATGAGTAATAGGAGCAACACCATTTTGGAGGGATACCTTTCTACCTTTGTTGCTCCTTCCTTTCTTTTTCTTCTTCACCTTATGTGTGGATTCAACCTTCCTCTTTGAGCTCCTTATTGATTAGATTGGTTGAATAGAAAGCTCCTCCTCGTTACCTGATTCATCATAAGAAATAATAGGAGGAGATTGGGAAGTTTCTTCCCTTTCATTAGTATTCTCATCGTCTTCTTTTTGCTTTCTTTTCTTTAGGTAATTGGCAATATAAGGATTTTCAATGCAATTCTCCGCACAAAACATATAAATATCCTCTAGATCAAAATCAAGAAATCTATCAAGATTAAATTTTGGAATACCATCGGTTATACGTTTCATTTCTTCATACCCCAAAAGAAGACTAAGCTCTTTATGATGCCCAAGGGTAATCAAGCTATCACAATTTTTGGACACGATTCGATCATAAAACAATTTGCATTGGAGATTTAAATGACCACGTTCATTGCAAAGTTCACAAGGAGCGCGAAAAATATTGAATCTTCTAGCACACTCATCAAGACTTTCTTGAAAACCTTTAGTTTTTAAATACTTATGGCTCTTGCAATATCTATTTACTCTATTTGGTGGGTCCATGCAAATCCAATCTACTCTACAAAAATCAACATGCTTATAGGAGACATTTTCATCATAACTAGTGCAATCATCATTAGTACTATGGATATTCAAGGAGTTCATACTAACAACATTGCAATCATGCTCATCATTCAAAGATTCAGTACCAAGCATTTTAATGCAATCTTCTTCTAGCACTTGAGCACAATTTTCCTTTCCATCAAACTCACGAAAGATATTAAAAAGACGAAGCCTATGAGACAAACTCAATTCCATTTTTTTGTAGTTTTCTTTTATAAACTAAACTAGTGATAAAACAAGAAACAAAAAGATTCAATTGCAAGACCTAAAGATATACCTTCAAGCACTCACCTCCCCGGCAACGGCGCCAGAAAAGAGCTTAGTTGACGGGGTGTGAGTGCCGCTTACCTAGCCTCCCTCGCAATGGCGCCAGAAATGAGCTTGATGTATACTACACAACCTTCTTCTCGTAGACGTTGTTGGGCCTGCAAGTGCACAGGTTTGTAGGACAGTAGCAAATTTCCCTCAAGTGGATGACCTGAGGTTTACCAATCCGTAGGAGGCATAGGATGAAGATGGTCTCTCTCAAACAACCCTGCAACCAAATAAGAAAGAGTCTCTTGTGTCCCCAACACACCCAATACAATGGCAAATTGTATAGGTGCACTAGTTCGGCGAAGAGATGGTGATACAAGTGCAATATGGATTGTAGATAAAGGTATTTGTAATCTGAAATAATAAAAACAGCAAGGTAACTAATGATAAAAGTGAGCGTAAACGGTATTGCAATGATAGGAAACAAGGCCTAGGGTTCATACTTTCACTAGTGCAAGTTCTCTCAACAATAATAACATACATAGATCATATAACAATCCCTCAACATGCAACAAAGAGTCACTCCAAAGCCACTAATAGCAGAGAACAAACGTAGAGATTATGGTAGGGTACAAAGCCACCTCAAATCTATTCTTTTGGATCAATCTATCAAAGAGTTCGTACTAGAATAACACCTTAAGACACAAATCAACAAAACCCTAATGTCACCTAGATACTCCATTGTCACCTCAAGTATCCGTGGGCATGATTATACGATATGCATCACACAATCTCAGATTCATCCAACCAACACAAAGTACTTCAAAGAGTGCCCCAAAGTTTCTACCGGAGAGTCAAGAAAACATGTGCCAACCCCTATGCATAGGTTCATGGGCGGAACCCGCAAGTTGGTCACCAAAACATACATCAAGAGGCACGTGATATCCCATTGTCACCACAGATAAACACGGCAAGACATACATCAAGTGTTCTCAAATCAAAGACTCAATCCGATAAGATAACTTCAAGAGGGAAACTCAATTCATCACAAGAGAGTAGAGGGGGAGAAACATCATAAGATCCAAGTATAATAGCAAAGCTCGTGATACATCAAGATCGTGCCATAGAGGGAACACGAGAGAGAACACGAGAGAGAGAGAGAGAGATCAAACACATAGCTACTGGTATATATCCTCCGCCCCGAGGGTGAACTACTCCCTCCTCGTCATGGAGAGCGCCGGGATGATGAAGATGGCCACCGGTGATGGACTCCCCCTCCGGCAGGGTGCCGGAACGGGCCCCCGAGAGGTTTTTGGTGGCTACAGAGGCTTGCGGCGGCGGAACTCCCAATCTGTCTTGATATTCGATGGTTTTAGGGTACATAGGGTTATATAGGTGAAAGAAGTCGATCGGGGGGTGCTCGAGGGGTCCACGAGACAGGGGGCCGCACCCTGTAGGGGGGGCTATCTCCTGGGCTCCTTGAGTATCTTTTGACTTGATCTCCAAGCCTCCAGGATGATATTCTTCCAAAAAATCACGATGCCGAAGGTTTCATTCCGTTTGGACTCCGTTTGATATTCCTTTTCTTCTTCGAAATATTGAAACAGGCAATAAAACATCAATATGGGCTGGGCCTCCGGTTAATAGGTTAGTCCCAAAAGTAATATAAAAGTGAATAATAAAGCCCGTAATCATTCAAAACACATAGTAATATAGCATGAATGCTTCATAAATTATAAATACGCTGGAGACGTATCAATGCAACTTTCACCGCTTCTGTTTGATGATTTGAGCATTCATTGCCATATTGCTTTGCATGATCATATAGCTGACATAGTAGTTGTGGCTCAGCTGCCGTTCATCATTTTTTATACATGTTATGCTAGATCATTGCACATCCTGGTACATGCCAGAGGCATTCATGTAGAGTCATACTTTTTCATAGGTATCGAGTTGCCATTTTTATTTATTTTGAGTTATAACTAAATAGAAGTGTGATGATCATCATTATCCATTTTTAGAGCAGTGCCCCAGTGAGGAAAGGATGATGGAGACTATGATTCCCCCACAAGTCGAGATGAGACTCCGGACAATAAGAGAAAAAAAGGAAAAAGGAAAAAAAGAAAAAGAAAAAAAGAAAGAAAAAAGGAAATAAAATAAATAAATAAATAGAGAAGGGGCATTGTTAGTATCCTTTACCACACTTCTGCTTCAAAGTAGGATCATGTTTTTCATATGGAGAGTCTCCTATGTTGTCACTTTCATATACTAGTGGGAATTTTTCATTAGGATTAGATGCACACCCACTTAGTTTTCATATTGAGCTTTCATACACTTATAGCTCTTTTAGTGCATTCGTTGCATGGCAATCCCTACTCCTCATGTTGATATCGATTGATGGACATCTCCATAGCCCGTTGGTTAGCCACATCGATGTGAGACTTTCCTACTTTTTTTGTCTTCTTTATATTTACCCCTATTATCATACTCTATTCCACCCGTAGTGCTATATCCATGGCTCGCGCTCATGTATTGCGTGAGGGTTGAAAAAGTTGAAGTGCGTTAAAAAGTATGAACCAATTGCTCGGCTTGTCATCGGGGTTGTGCATGATAAATACTTTGTGTTAAGAAGACAGAGCATGACAAGACTATATGATTTTGTAGGGATAGCTTTCTTTAGCGTCGATATTTTGAAAGACATGATTGTTTGTAGCGACTGATACGTCCATCGTATCTACTTTTCCAAACACTTTTGCCCTTGTTTTGGACTCTAACTTGCATGATTTGAATGGAACTAACCCGGACTGACGTTGTTTTCAGCAGAATTGCCATGGTGTTATTTTTGTGCAGAAATAAAAGTTCTCAGAATGACCTGAAACTTCATGGAGATTATTTTTGGAATTAATAAAAAATACTGATGAAAGAATCAAGACCAAGGGGCCCACACCCTGTCCATGAGGGTGGGGGCGCGCCCATGGGGGTAGGGCACGCCCCCTGCCTCGTGGGCCCCCTGATGCTCCACCGACCTCAACTCCAACTCCATATATTCATGTTCGGGGAGAAAAAAATCAGAGAGAAGGATTCATCACGTTTTACGATATGGAGCCGCCGCCAAGACCTAATCTCTCTCGGGAGGTCTGATCTGGAGTCCGTTCGGGGCCTTCGGAGAGGGGAATCCATCGCCGTCATCATCATCAACCTTCCTCCAGCACCAATTTCATGATGCTCACCGCCGTGCGTGAGTAATTCCATCGTAGGCTTCCTGGACGGTGATCGGTTTGATGAAATTTACCATGTAATCGAGTTAGTTTTGTTAGGGTTTGATCCTTAGTATCCATTATGTTCTAAGATTGATGTTGCTATGACTTTGCTATGCTTAATGCTTGTCATTAAGGCCCGAGTGCCATGATTTCAGATCTGAACCTATTATGTTTTCATGAATATATGTGAGTTCTTGATCCTATCTTGTAACTCTATAGTCACCTATTATGTGTTATGATTCGTTAACCCCGAAGTGACAATAATCGGGATACTTACCGATGATGACCATAGTTTGAGGAGTTCATGTATTCACTAAGTGTTAATGCTTTGGTCCGGTACTCTATTAAAAGGAGGCCTTAATATCCCTTAGATTCCAATAGGACCCCGCTGCCACGGGAGGGTAGGACAAAAGATGCCATGCAAGTTCTTTTCCATAAGCACGTATGACTATATTCGGAATACATGCCTACATTACATTGATGAACTGGAGCTAGTTCTATGTCACCCTATGTTATAACTGTTGCATGAGAAATCGCATCCGACATAATTATCCATCACTGATCCAATGCCTACGAGCTTTTCACATATTGCTCTTTGCTTAGTTACTTTACCATTGCCACTGTTACAATTACTACAAAACTACTACTGTTACTTTTGCTACCGTTACCGTTACTTCCATACTACTTTGCCACTAAATACTTTGCTGCAGATATTAAGTTATCCAGGTGTGGTTGAATTGACAACTCAACTGCTAATACTTGAGAATATTCTTTGGCTACCCTTGTGTCAAATCAACAAAACTGGGTTGAATACTCTACCCTCGAAAACTGTTGCGATCCCCTATAATTGTGGGTTATCAAGACAATTTTCTGGCGCCGTTGCCGGGGAGCATAGCTCTATTCTTTGAGTCACTTAGGATTTATATCTACTGATCACTATGAGGAACTTGAAAGACAAGAAAACCAAGATTTATCCCTCAACTACGAGGGGAGGTAAGGAACTGCCATCTAGCTCTGCACTTGATTCTCCTTCTGTTTTGAGTAAACTTGTGACACCTAAACCTTCTTCTGCTATTAATTCTGATATGTCGCATGTTATTGATGATGCCACTTCTGCTATGCGTGATGCTTATGATGAAACTACTTCTATGCTTGATAATATTGTGCCATTAGGTGAATTTCTTGATGAACAACTTGCTAGGGCTAGAGAGAATGAAATTATTAAAACTGATAATACTGATGAAAGTGATGATGAAGATTCTCCCCCTAGATATGAATTGTCTGTTGTGCCCGAGGGTTATGTTATGGATGAAGAAACTGCTAGAGACGTTTCTTGCTTGCAATGATAGATATGATCTTAAGAAATTATTAGCTAAGCTTAAAGAAAAGTCTTTGAATGCTAGAATGAAATACAACCCTGCTTTCGCTACTTCACCTATCTGTGTGACTGATAAGGATTATGATTTCTCTGTCGATCCTGAGATAATTACACTACAAAAAAAAGACACATCCGTGACATTTTGGGCCGAACGAAATTTTTTTCTGTCATGCTTATGACACTTTTATGACGATAATTGTGACAAAACCCATTATCATCATAGATGTGGTGGGTTCCTACTTCTATGACAAAAAATCATGACAGTAAATGGGCTTTTCGTCCTGGGCGGGCCGGAGACACAGCTGCATGACATTCTTTGGGCCGTCCATGACGGAAAAAGCCGTGGTAGAAGCGAGGGCGAGGAAAATTTCGGCGAGCTCCCGGTTACGGTGGGTGGTCGGGGGCCGAGCAATGCGCGTTCCTCTCATACACGACGCGTGTGTGTGCGAGGCGTTGGGCTCTAACTAAACCCGAGCGAGGCGTTGGGCTCTAACTGAACCCGAGCGAGGCGTTGGGCTCTAACTGAACCCGAGCGATTGCACTAGCTACGTTACTGAACCCAAGTGATTCCTTCGCTACTTCTGCTAACTGAAGCCCATCGAACCCTACTGCCTCCTTCCCTTGATGAACAGTGAGCGTTGCTGGGGGGTTTGGATGAACAGTTCCCGGTGGGGGTGGATGAACAGGACTCCGTGGTGTTGTCTCTGGATGAACAGGACCCCGATCGATCAAGCCAGTTGGGGCTGGATGAACAGGACCCCGTGGTGGGCTGGATGAACAGGACGACCCCGTGGAGGGCTCGTTGAACAGTAGACGATGGAGGGCTTACATAATTGATAACTAAGGAAGTAAAACTTGCTTCGAAATCCTATTACGACATTTATTCTTGCCTCTCTATCCTCACTTTCTTTTTGGCCTTCTTCTCATCGATGCATTGATTGTGGTAATGTCCAGGTTCCTTGCATTTATAACAAATCACTTTGGACATGTCCTTCTCCTTCTTTATAATCCTACTGGTCGAGGCTTCTTGGTTAGTCCGACTGGAATCTTTGAGATCCATGGTGCATCTCATAAGCTCATTGAACTAAGGCTCCTTCCTCTTCTTTGTCTTGATTTTGTTCACCTTTGGATTGTCCTTAGCTAATATGGTAGCTATCTCCTGGGGATCATACTCTATTTCAACCGATTCAACTTCATGTGCATATTCCTTCTTCTTATCCTTCTGAGAACAAGAGTTAGATTTGTGCCCTTCCTTACCACATGAGTGGCATGATCGAAGAAGACTATCTGGTTCTCCAGGGAATCGCTCTTCATCCACGACCTTCCATGATATGGTGGTGTCCTTTGAGGCTTCCTCAGGTGTTACTTGCTTCCTTTCCTTACTCTCTTGGACTTTCCTTTGTACTTCTAGGAAAATCTTACATTGCATGGGGCAGTGAGCGGTTCCCTCGCATAAGAAACAAGTCACATTAATGGTAGGGCATTCTTCAGCTGGATGGTTCCCTTCACAATTTGGGCATTGATCATTATGTTCCTCGGTAAGGTGTCCTTCTCCGCAAATTCTGCAATACTTCTTTGTATCTTTGCTTGTTTTCTTCTAATCTCGTATGACAAGACGACATTGAAGAAGAACGTTCTTGAATTGTTCCAAAGTGATTGCCTTTTGGGTTTTATCGATGGCTATACGCATCTTCCACCAAGTGTTAGCCTCTCGAATGAAATACCGTGAAGCATATTTCACCTTCTTCTTTAGTTTTACCTTGTTGCCTTTCATTATTCTTTCCATATTACGAATCCATTCTTCTGCTTCTGAACGTGTCACTTGTCCCATCAACATAATTTTGTACATCTATGGGGTTTAAGGTTTGGTCAGAGATGAGAGAGTTTAGATAGCAAGGAGGAAGAATACACATACAATCAATCATTGAACAACTCATATCTCATCGTTTTCTAACGATTATAATAGGCTCGTTTACTATGGTTTCGTCATGAAGTCTTCAATCCTTTCATTCTTGAAAGTCTTCCCTGCATGACGTTTCACCCGTATGAAGGTCTTCTGTTAATCATTTGTAACTTGCGCCTCTCAAGGTTGAATAAATAATACAAACCTACGGAGTTCATATCCTAATAACGCAAAATCTTAAATCACACAATTCAAATGACAACAACATCAAATCAATGGCGAAGAACTCCAATAAAACTCCAAATTCACTCATAGATTTGTTCGCGCACGAACACGTCACCGTGTACCTCCAACGCCGAGGGTGATGCACCACAGCTCACGTCAAAGGAGACCCGTCCGGAAGCGCGGTACTCAAGCAATTCGGCGGGTGCTTTTCAGGACCCGAAACCCCACGCGCCCGGGAGGGACCCCGTCTGGACACGCGGCGGCTATGGGCTGCCCTAGGTCGACTTGATCGCCCCTAGGGCCTCGAGGTTCGCCGCCCTGCAACAAGAAGAACAAACGAAGAACAAGGAAGAAGAAGAACTAGGGTTAAGGAGAAAAGATAAAAGATAAAAAGTGGTAGATGAATTGATCGATTGTGTGTTGTTCAATTGGCCATCACCCCTCGGGTATATAAGAGGCGGCTGGACTTCCCGTGCAAGGAAAAGGCTTGGATTCACGTCCAAAACCCTAGTCAAATTTGGATTGGTTTTGTCCGAACTTTCCAAAACTGTTCGGTTTAAACTGGCTGCACCTTGCGGGTAACTTTTGAGGTGGTAAACGACTTCAGATGGAAACGAGCCCAAAAGCAATCTTGACTGTTTCAACGAGACGAACAACTTTTATGTTGAACGTTTTTTATTAGAGTTCATCTTGAGGGTCAAATCGCTCGTGCAATACAGGCTGTTATTTGCGCTACCCATCAGACAGGGTGTGTGGTGGGGCACGCCACTTTTGGCTCGTGATAGTGTTGTATTCGGATTGCTCTAACTTTTGCATACGAACTCGGATTGGAACAATTCTTATATCAAAATCGATCGTTTCGACGAGACGAAGACAATCCATGTAGATCATTTTTCCATACGAGGCAGTCTTGGGGGCGTAATGTGCCGAATAGTATTCTGAATACAAAATCTCAGTATTTCGAACACAACTTCGGCCTTCGAGATGAGATCAGATGGCGATGGCCCAAACTTCAAAGATGTTTGTATCGACAATGTGAAACTTTTTCATGTAGAACACTTCTCCATTTGAGGCCATTTTAAACAAGTTCTTGACTGTGCCAAAATCTGGTGTCAACACATGCCCCCCTGTTTTTCGGCAAAGCATCTGTGCCGAAAAATAACTTGCACATAGCTTGCTCTAGGAACGATGTCAACACTCCATCGGCCATTTTGGCATATTCTTAGGACGATAAGTTTATATCGGTCATTGCTTGTGTGAATATTTTTACTCAAGCTTGGGTGAAACTTTCTCAACTTCCTTAACAATCCGATGATAAAGTCTCATAGATATGTATCTCAAGGTCATCCTCGGAACCATATTATTCACCCTTTTGCTAGGATTTTGCTGATAATCAATAATAAACTTTCTCCAATCCTTATTTTTTCCTGTATAAGAAAAATTCATTAGTGGCCGAAGCGGTGGACTTCGGTTCGGCCTTACCTATTCTGACGAGACTAAGCATCGGCTATTGATAGAAATGCAACACACCATGATTAACATTGTAGCCGGATGCTTGTTGTGCCAACTCTTTCAAATTGTCATGTCTAGAAATATGAACAATTTTATAGCAACCCAAGGTAATTTTGCATCTAGACATACCTTAAGATAAACTATAAGTGACTCGTCAAAACATTGATAACCCTTGGATATTTGTTGCACTACTTATAACGAATCACTGAAAGCCTCAATCTGTATAGCACCTATAGCAACCAAAAGCTCCAAGCCGAATAAATTTCATATTCGGCTTTGAGTATTGTGAAAAAATATTTTAAGTGGCATAAGGCTTGTTTTGGTCTCCAATTGAACTAATGACGATGTTAGGATACTACACCGGCCATGCTTTGACATATTCTTAGGACAATAGATAAATATCAGCCATTAACATGAGGTCCATGTAGAATTCACCCACCAAAGTATGTATAGCCGAAATAAACAAATAAAATAGGAATAAAATATTTCGGCCCCTTTGTATTAGCAACAATGTAACTAACCAAATGTATGGTAATTTGGTAATACTCTGTCATCATATAGAAAATTATGTTGCATCCATGGATCAAAATAAGTCCATGGAGGGTAACTGATCATACCTGTGGATGAATTCCATGGCAAAGGCATCAATGGCATTGTTGAAGAAAATGGATGATGTGCTAACCGAAGATTTTGATGTTGTGATGCACACCTTTCGCTTAATTGTTTGTTGCTTCCATCATTCTCCTTCTTCATTTTTATTGTACTTGTTGCAATTGAAGCATGCACATCGTTTTTGTTTTGATTGATCCTCTTGGGAACCCATGCCATGTTCCTCTTTCTAAGCTCTTTTGCACTAAGATTTTGTAATTCCTTCTTTTGCCAATACGATAAGCCGAGTGAGCACCTCGACTGTGATTTTGTTTCAACCAATGGCAACTTTTTCTGGGCCTTGTGCACCCTCAACTTATTTTCTTCAGATTTCGCACTCTGATTTTTATCAATTGATTGCTTCACTTCTTTGCCTTTTGTAGCCAATGTCAACACTTTAATTGGCTCTTTGTTTTTTGAGATCAAATCTGAAGTAGCACACTTACGACCATCTCTTTTCACGCGGTAAACTTGCTTTACCATCTCTTTCTTCTTCCTTGAGCTCTGGACCGATTCATTATGATTAAAACGGTCTTTGATACGTGATTGTTAAAATGTTGATCTTCTTGGAGCTGCATAGTATTGGTGAGATGGTCTAGAATAAGATGGAGAATGTGCCCTTGTACCATACCTGTCCCATGATGAATATGTATCTATATGAGCATAGGGAGGCATCCACGGCATTGGCATTGGCGGCCCAAAATAAGGATATGAATATGTTGCATTAAAATTATCACTTTGCCAATACCAATCCTCATATTTGCGCCTTGGGGGTGATCTTGGTTTCTTTGCATGATTTGGCCGATAAGCATTCTTCTCTTCACTCATCTTTTGATATTTATCCAATAGTTCAGCAAAGGTGATTTTTGATCTCTTACACTTGCGCTCATTTCGGCCTTTGTTTTCTTTTGGTTTGCTTTCATCGATCATTGGATTTGCTTGCTGCCCCCCAGTCCTTGGCGTCTCCATTGTAGCTTCGATGGAATTTTTGCCCTCAAGATTATGTTCATTATGCTCTTCAACAACTTCTTTACTTGAAACCTTGATCCCATCACCTGCAATTTTTACATTCTCTTTAAATGGATCGGCTTGAAGCAGCCGATGCAAAAACCTTTTGCCATCGGGACCAATCGGAATAGACTGGTCATCTCTTGGTGTTTCAACAAACTTCAATCGTCCTTTTTCAATGGCCGATTTAACTATTTGCCGAAACATGTTGCAATCCTCAAAATTATGTTTGGACGAATCATGCAACTTACAATACATTCGTCCTTGGATTGATGGCTTAACATGGTGATCGAGAATTGTAATGTAATTATTTTTCAGCAACAAATCAAATATTTGATCACACATGCTTGAATTGAAGGTATGCTTCTTGTTTTCTAGCGGATCTTGCTGTTTGAACGTCTTTGGAGATAAGCAAACGAATGGTTCAGATTTGGAATCTCCCCATTCGGCTATGCATTGTGTTTTCCACTCTATCTCCGATGTCTTTGGATAAGATATTGTATTAGCATCGGTTTTCTCAATAGAATTTAACTTTGGCTTTAAATTTCTGAAACGAAGATATTTAGAACATACATGTCTCAGTTGAGACCAAGTGCAAGCCAAGTACGAAATAAGCAAAGCTACCCAACTAGATATGAACTTTAGATAAAGCAACGGGGAAAGCTTTGGCTGTAACAATAAGTCATTATCGGTCTTTATAAATGGCGCAATGGTTTGACCGCTATGTTCCATAACAATTTTATTGCTAACAAGTAAATTACCCTTCTTCATTGGTATTTCAAAATTACTTATGAGAATATTTCTTATAGATGCATCAATAATGAAGTTGCGACCAAATCTGAAAATAGGTAAATTACTCGCTATGCATACCTCTTCAAATATGTTGGGAGAACATGATGGTGGTGCCATTTGAAGACCATCTTGCTCCGTCTTTGGATGGCTCCCCAACACCTTGTCATCATCTTTTTCTTGAATCCGTGCATCATTGCTTTGGAAATTTTTGTCGGACGAACTTTGCTCGGCTACTTGTTCTTGTCCTTGAAGCTTGTCAATTTCTAGGGCACGGAACTCATAGGGCAGGAAGTAGGTTCCATTAACTTCAGAAAAATCAAGCACCGTTGTTTCCCTATGCTTGCCATGCCCTTTCTCAATAATGCTTGCCTCGTTGGATTTGATGGCTTCAGAATATATACTACTTGATTCGGATTTTTCAACCGAAGCACTTTCATGTTCCGAATCATCCTTCTTTTCATTGATAGTTCCAATTGGCAATGCTTCTTTTATCTGAGCCAATTCTTTTTTTATTTGTTTCTGACGGCGAGCGGCAAAATTAGCTTTAAGCTTTTTCTCAATTTCAGCCCACTCCGGATATGATTGCCCCCCAATGCTTTTAGATTCTTTCGGCAATGACACACGGGTGTTGCCGAAATTTTGCAATTGTGTAGGGGGTGTATAATATGATGTAGTACTAGGTGAAGGCATATGCAGTGTTGTAAGACCATAATTTTGCTCGCCAATTTTATCAATTGGCAAAGATTCATCTTCTTGCAAAACTTTAACTTTTATTGCGGCATAATCAGGAAATAGCCCCTTTTCATGTTGTTCAAGGCAAAGAGCACTAATTCTCTTATTTTGGGCTAAACTCTTCAATGCAGTCACCACTACCTCATCTTCTACAATGTTGGGCACAACCGCTCCTGTAAAATTTACATTCATTCGGCTATAACCAGGAAGGTGTGAAGCCGAATTATGAGCATCTACAGTTGTGTATGATGCCGAAGAATTACTAACATGAGGGTAGCATATGACGGTTGAGAGTAACTGTCTAAATAGCCATTAGTAGCATGGCCAATTCTCTCATTCATTGGCATGGTTGGATTACTATATTGCACATTAGCTGCCGATGAATAAAAGGGTGAAACACTTTCTTGAATGGCATTGGAAATTCTAACTTGGTGTGTTTCAAATTGATTAATCGAACTCATCATGTTGCTCATCGGCATATGAATTTGTGGGGTTGCCGATGCATGGGAGTTGCGATACATATGTTCCATGTTGCTAAATTTATAAGAATTTGAAACATGAAGATTGTTTTGCATCGGCCCTTGCACATAATTAGATGCATGATTGATAAAACTAGGGCTAGCCGATACATTATGCTCAATAGGTGATCCAGCAACAACATATGGATTATTTGCATCTACAAAGGGGAATTGGGTATTCATATTACCTTTGTAGATTGCAGCAACTTGATGACGATCTCTTAGTAGCAAGAACGGGCTGGAGACCGTTCAAAGTTTCGTCCCCAGCGGAGTCGCCAAAAAGTGTGTTCGCACACGAACACGTCACTGTGTACCTCCAACGCCGAGGGTGATGCACCGCAGCTCACGTCGAAGGAGACCCGTCCGGAAGCGCGGTACGCAAGCAATCCGGCGGGAGCTTTTCAGGACCCGAAACCCCACGCGCACGGGAGGAACCCCGTCTGGACATGCGGCGGCTATGGGCTGCCCTAAGTCGACCTGATCGCCCCTAGGGCCTCGAGGTTCGCTGCCCTACAACAAGAAGAACAGACGAAGAACGAGGAAGAAGAAGAACTAGGGTTAAGGAGAAAAGATAAAAGATAAAAAGTGGTAGATGAATTGATCGATTGTGTGTTGTTCAATCAGCCATCACCCCTCGGGTATATAAGAGGCGGCTGGACTTCCCGTGCAAGGAAAAGGCTTGGATTCACGTCCAAAACCCTAGTCAAATTCGGATTGGTTTTGTCCGAACTTTCCAAAACTGTTCGGTTTAAACTGGCTGCACCTTGCGGGTAACTTTTGAGGTGGTAAACGACTTCGGATGGAAACGAGCCCAAAAGAAATCTTGACCGTTTTGACGAGACGAACAACTTTTATGTTGAACGTTTTTTTATTAGAGTTCATTTTGAGGGTCAAATGGCTCGTGCAACACAGGCTGTTATTCACGCTACCCATCAGACAGGATGTCTGGTGGGGCACGCCACTTTTGGCTCGTGATAGTGCTGTATTCGGATTGCTCTAACTTTTGCATACAAACTCGGATTGGAACGATTCTTATATCAAAATCAATTGTTTCGACGAGACGAAGACAATCCATGTATATCATTTTTCATACGAGGCAGTCTTGGGGGCGTAATGTGCCGAATAGTGTTCTGAATACAAAATCTCAGTATTTCGAACACAACTTCGGCCTTCGAGATGAGATCAGATGGCGATGGCCCAAACTTCAAAGATGTTCGTATCGACAATGTAAAACTTTTTCATGTAGAACACTTCTCCATTTGAGGCCATTTTAAATAAGGTCTTGACTGTGCCAAAATCTGGTGTCAACAAGATTTCAAACAAACAATTCCTATGGTACCTTCATCCACATGAGTTGGCATGGTCGGGCACACTAATTGCACTCTTTCATTTATTTCACAACACTCATGGTGGGCTTGGATTCAAGTAGGATATTCCTTGGTAGTGGTAATCTTCAGCTTCTTCATATCCATCTTAGTCTTGAGTGTCCTGAGTTCTTCTTCAACCACTTGGATGTAAACTTCAATACCGAAGACTCCTTCGCTTAGAATCAATTCCATGAAGTAACCTTTAGGCTCTTGTAAATCCATACCAAATATTATTGTCAAAGTCATTGGAGTCTCGAAGGTTGGTCATCTAAGTTTTTGAGAGCAGAAGAGAGCTTAGTAAAGAAAAGAAGAGGATACGAGAATACTTATCGGTGCTATCAAAAATATAAATTGTTCCTATCAAGGTTTTCCTATTTCTAAACCATTTTCTAGGGTCACATCCTACAGTCAACGTATGCTCTGGTACCATTTTGTCATGACCCGGATTTGGTAAAATCCAAGTCCCTGTGCTTACTGTGCTATCCCTGGATCATAGCTAGCACACAGTAACAAGAATGAATATCAGTAAAATATACATCATTTTACTACAATGGTACATCCAGAATTAAAAAAATACATACCATTGGCACAGCTCAATGCTGGCACATAATACAGCGGAATAATACATAATCGCTAAGTTAGGGCTCCATCAACACCACTTGGCTCGTTGAGTGTAGACCATAACCCTATCGTCTCTTAATCTATCAAAATCTGCACATGACAGGTGCAGATGAGTACGTGGAATGTACTCGCAAGTTGCAAAGGAAAGTATAACAGAATATATATGCAGGGTAAGTATTGGTGGAGGTTTCCTTTGCATAGAGCCATTTTTTCTCCTATACTAAATTTTTGTAAACTTTTTTTAAAATAGAAATAGTTTTTAGTATAAAAGATAGGAGTGAGACACTTGGATATACGCACCAGTGCTCATTCTCCAAAACAGTTTAAAACATACATAAGGTTGAAGTGAAACACATTCACTGTGCTCATTCCTCAACTTTCCCTTCCCTTAAAATAGACTTTTAGAAAAGAGAGGGGAGATTCTTCTTCAGTCCAAGTCTTCAGTTGCTCAAAATTGCCCGTAACCGGGGGCACGACTAATCGATTAGGTTAAACCCTCTGCAAAGGTCGTACACATTCCCCACATGACACAATCAACCCCGTTTATCGTTACACACTTGGGTGTACGACTAGGAGGAGATTGTGACGAAGCCTTTCCGTAACAGCCCCCCATACCGCCAAGCCGCCCGCAACTTCGGCACGAAGACCTCTCTCCGATGGCGGTCCTGGGGTAGGGTTTCCCGTTAGTACTAAGCTAAGCCAGAGCCCATAGTAGCATGTGGCTGTACTGAAAGCTACATCAAACTGTACTTGGAAGATCTCAGTCCCCTGGACGGCGGTCCCCACGAAAAACTTGTGTGCAAGACCCCAGTCGGGCGCGTTCACTGCAAGACCCCGATGGGCGCAATCACTTGTAGACGCTCCCGTCAATACCATTCCGCCTAGGGAGTAGAAGTAAAATAGTATATAGTTTTGTTTTTCAAAAGTTTTCACACAACGTTGCTCCAAAGGAGGGCAAATTTAACCCTTTAAAACTTCTTTGATATCCCAACCCTTTTCTTTGTAAGCATGGCTAAGCATAGCTACAAATTCCTAGGGCTTTAACTAGCAATAGTTGTTTGCAAAAGTTTTAGTAAAACATGCATGGTAATAAAATAATTCATGCATTACAAAAACATAGGGCAAGGAATAATCAAGTTGCAACTTGCCTGATTCTTGAAGTTGATTCTCTATTTGTTATCATCATTGCTTCACTTTACGATATATCTAACGATAAAACAAAATACTTCAACAAACAACAAATCCAAATGAAAGATTCAAATAACAACACAAATTATTCGATTGCCATTATCATAATTTCTAGGGCATGGTTAGGGTTGATATAGGATCAGGTGTGGTCTTGGAAGAAAACATGACATAGTCATATTCTAGGATTGGTTAATATTGATACTAAGTGAGGATTTGGTTTGAAGGGTTGTGAGACCGGGTTCTACGACAAAGTCTATAATGGGTTCGAGCGAAATATTTTGACTTGTGTTAAATGGAAATGGGTATGGCATAAGTTCAAGATAAAAGAATTAAATTCTTAATCTTGTAACTCCAAATTTTTGTGGTAGTAACATACGATCACAGAGGTTTTCTAGGGATCAATCCAAGGTATTTATCTAAGCATAAAATTTAATTGATCAAAGATGTTAAATTATGAGTAAAGAAAGTGATTTTATGGTGTGGAGGCTAAAAAATAAACTAAGCATGGTTGAAGAATTAAGTTATGGGTCCTAACAGATAGGTATGGTTCTAATTTCCAATTTTTATATAATAAGCTTTTTGGTATGAATTATAGATTAAAAGATATAGCAAAAATATTCGATTTACCATTTAAATCAAAACTAAATTTTAATTTGCTCAAAACTTAAATTTTATATTTTTGGAATAAACTAGATCATCTCAGAAATCCGGGATATCTTATTTGTGGAAATCCAAGTTGTAGATTAAAAGATATGAAGTTCTAAAGATTGGGCATTTTTCTGATAATCAATTACGGGATTCGAGAGAGCTCACCGGAGTTGGTCGCCGGAGTTGGGGAAGAAGCTCCCTGACGTCAAGTAGAAGGAGGACAGCGAAGAGGTCGACGAGGTAAGTCCGTTGGGCAATATCCCGGGCTCGGCCTCGTCCCGTGGCGGCGTGGAGCGGCCGCCGGAGTTGCCGAACTCCGACGAGCAATTGCTTGCAGAGGAGGACGAGGAAGAGAGGGGTTTTCTCGGGAGGGGATGAGGGATGTTAGGTGCGCCTATGGGTACTATTTATAGGAGAGGGGGAGGTCAGAATTCAAGCAGATGGTGATTCTTAATGGTGGCTATTCCTCTGCCTTGTAATGGCCACTATGGGAGTCTCCTAGGCGCACTGAGGGATGGGAGGGGTCGAGGCTGGCGAGGGGGTTCCGTTCCGAGGAGTTTCAGGGCGAGGGAGAGAAGGGGAGGGGGTGGGCAGGAGGCGGGGGTGGTACATGGCCATGGATGCCCCTCTGTACTGTACTGGCAAGAGGAGGAAGACGAGCCCTTAGCTCATGGGCTGTTCGGCCAGTTGGGCTAAGTTGGGCCATGGCTATACGTTATTTATTTTTGTTAATACCTTTGTTGCACAGAAAAAAACTTTAAATAGATAATGTTGGCATACACATAATTATACTTTGGTGCCTACAAAATATAGTTTCAGATTTTAATGAAATTATTTGTGTGCGCAAAATACTATTAACATTTTATGGCATAATTGAATTACTCAAAAATCAATTTAGATTTTGCAAATTCTCAAAAGGGTAATTGTACCATATTAAATATTTCTAAATATTTTTTTTGAGAAGTCACATTATCTCCTCTCATTCAATTTTTGTTTTAATAATCTGGAAATATTTAAATGGCACTAAAACTCCAATTAAGATCCAAGTTCAGATGGAACTAAAAATTCAAAGAACTTCACGTAAAATATTCTTCCACCACATTTAGAGAAAGTCATTTTATTCTCACTCCATTTTTATTTGTGGTTCAAAATATTTCATAGGTGTCCAAAAGAAAAGCAAATTGGATTGAAATATTTGAAACAAGAATCAGAAGGTTTTAATTTCTCATGGAAATCATAGCAATTCAGTCAATAATATCTTATTATTAACATTCCAAAATTTGGAAAATTTCGGGATGTTACATCGACGGTGGAGATGAACAGTATCCCGTGGAGTCCCGTTTTGCGGTACGCCACACCCCTCCCAATGAACAGGACCCCCGTTTCGACCGCAGCGCTCCAACACAAGTCCGTTTCCTCCGTTTTGTGGTATGCCACACCCCTCCCGATCAACAACACCCTGTTTCGGCCGTAGGAGGTCCAACACAAGTCCGTTTCCTCCGTTTTGCGGTACGCCAGACCCCTTCCGATGAACAAGATCCCGTTTCGAACGTGGCCAGTCGAACACAAGGCCGTTTCCTCCGTTCTGCGGTACACCAGGCCTCGTTTCCATCGGCTATTCCATCCAAGCCGGTTGGCTCCCACGCGTTCCGTTGCCTCCTGATGAACACGACGCATTCCATTGCCTCCCCATGAACACGACGACGACATAGTTTCTCCGTTCTGACCCAGCCACGTACACGAGCCCTGGCCGTACGTATGCGCGAGTAGGCGTTCGAGACCCCGCCCGTATGTACGTACGTGGTCGTATTTTCTTTCTTGCACACTGGCCGTTGTACGTACGTGTACATGCTATGTGCGCGCCTCTACTACGACACGTGCGTGCCTCTATATCGACCAGTATGTACGTACACGTTCGCGACCAGAATGACAACGCTAGGTATGCTTCGACCAGGTGGGTCTCGACTGTCAGGCATTTCCTTGCATGCGAAGATGTAGCTGGTGGTTCCCAGCAGTTAGGGGGGCGAATCGTTTTTTTTGCCCGGACGCACTTCCTTCCATGCGAAGATATAGCTGGTGGGTCCCAGCAGTCAGGGGGAAACGATATTTTTTGCGAAATACGGTTGCCCATCCGGTGGGTCCCCGCTGTCAGGTGGAGGAACAATTATTTTGCATGTAATAAGGAGCCAATTCCTTGCGGCTGCCCTGGACCCAGCTGTCAGCCTATCAACGTACAGTACTCTTCCGATGGAAGTCGTTCCTTTACCATGTTGACCACGCCGCACCGAGAGCACCAGGGCGGTGGACGACGGCGAGAACTAGGAAGGGGACGATGCGGAGCCAGAGAAGACGCGGCAGTGGATGTCCACGCGTAGAGGAGTATGAGGGTTCACTGGTTCGACTGCGGTGTGAGGCTGCCGTCGCCGCAGAATAACAGAGGGTGTGGGTGAGTAGAGGGATGGCCTGGCCAGCGGCGGGAGTAGTAGGGGCGGTGAGGCCTTCGCGGACATGATCGGCGCTGGTTTGGCTGGCTGGAGCAAGAAGACCAGATATTGAAGAAGCACCATGGCCGTTGGATGGACATCGTTCAGTCACTGGAGCTAGAATCGTTCATATTGACTAAGTTGACAAAGCCCTCTGTCCCCGTCAACTTAGTTGGCCCACAAATCAGCCTCCCACTATGGTGAGTCCCAGCTAGCAGGGAGGGTATTCATTTTTTGTGCGTAATAAGGAGGCACTTCCTTGCGTGCAAAGATGTAGCTGGTGGGTCCGACCTGTCAGCGGGGGGAACATTTTTTTCGTGAAATACAGAGGCCCTTCCGGTGGGTCCCAGCTGTCAGGTGGAGGAATAATTATTTTGCGCGTAATAAGGAGGCATTTCTTTGCGTGCGGCCGTGGACTCAGCTGTCAGCCTCGCCACGCACAGTCTACTTTCGAAGGTGTCGTTCGTTGACCATGTTGACCACGTTGTGCCGAGTGCATCCAAGGTGGTGGACGACGGTGAGGCCCCGAACAGCAACGAGCCGGAGATGGGAAGACGTGGGAGTAGAGTCGCAGACAGAGAGGTGTACGAGGGTTAACTGGTTCTGGTGCGGGATGGTTCGGCAGTCGGTGGAGAAGAACAGGAGATGTGGAGGGGTGGAGGGATGGCCTGGCCAACGTGGAGCAGCGCTTCACAACGAAGCGTGCTAAGCAGAGCTGCTAGCAGCAGGAGGCGGGAGGTGGTCCCGGCAGCGCTGGAGGAAGAAGACGAGAGATTGAAGATGGATACCGGTCGTTGGATGTAAATCCAACGGCTAAAGACATCAGAATTATTTGTTGACTAAGTTGACAACGACTTGCGTTGGCTTAGACCTATTGGCCCACATTTCAGCCTCCAAAAATGTGGCACATATTCAACCCATTTTTTCAGAATTTATAGTCTTTTTATTGCGGGGTAGAATTTAGAGTAAATTTGATCTTTTTTTTTGAATTACAGTCCATTAGCTAGGCTGGGTGAATAAATAATGTAGCATCCATGCGGCCCACTTATTTTGTTTCTAAAAAATTACAGGCCATTTGCACTTTCTCAAAATGCACGATTTTGCTTGGCTGATTCTAATTATAATGTTGGGTTGGGCCAGCAATGTTGACGAAAAATAAACAGGGGCTGAGCATTTTGTTATAAATATATTTAAATAACAAGTGATTTATTATTAAATTCGTCCTTAAATCTTACCAAACTTTTGTACACAATCACTAGGATTTTCGTGCCAAAAAAATCTAGGATTTTATAGTTAAGAAATTATTTTTGTAAGTTAATAAGATGTGGGATATTGTTTTCTTACATATGTAATTATCGGTTAAATATATGATGACAATAAAAACAATATATAATAACATATAAAATAATTTAAATATATACAATATAGTTAGAAGGGAAACCTAAGTTGGACCAGACGTTCCTATTTTTATATAGAAAAATAGAACAAACATCTGTGTTTTCTTCAAAAAAATACATAAATTGGGCTGCCGATGTTTCAGGAAAAATAAAACCTCGGATGGGAGGTCCATAGGCCTGTTTGTACCGACCGGCCTATGGACCTCCCATCCGAGGTCATGGGCTGCGCATGTTAAAAAATAAAGCCTAGGCGGGGTAGCCCAAAACCTAGCTGATACTGGCTACTCCAGTGATAATAAATGATACCTGCCAACTCCCCAGCTTCGTTGTGAATTTATCTACTATAGTAACTACGTTGAAGCACCTAAAAAAATGTAACTATGTTGACAAACCCGTGGGCCCCAACATCAGTATAGCATTAGGAGGAAGTATTTTTTTTGTTGAGGCACTTGCTTGCGTACGACCATAGACCTGGTGGGTCCCGACTGTCCGCCTCTCCACGTACAATCCTCTCCAGATTCCTCTCGTTTGTTTAGCATGTTCACAACGGCAGACAGTTGCGTCGCGGCGAGCGCACAAAGGCGCAGGAGGGGATCCGACCACCTGAGGAAGTGCCTTGTTAGTAAATAAACTACTGAACTAGCCTAGTGGCCAAGTGACACTACCCGACAGTTGTTCCGCCCGTGTTCGATTCCACCTGTGCAGGGAAAATATCTCCAAGTTTTTTGCCTCTGCCTTTATTGACATGTGGATCCCCATTGTCATCTATGCACACCACGTCCAACACTTGCCAAAACTTTGTCCCTCGTTTTCTCTGTGTTTCGCACACTTGACATTGTGTGGGCATTTTCAAAATAGCATATCTTTTTGACTATGCATCATATGAAGATGTGCTATGCATGAATGTTGATCAGCATGATGTTAACTGGATGGTAGTTCCATTTTCGACCATGAATAAAACTTCCAACATGATGTTAACCCTGTTTGAAAAGGCCGTGTTAATATAAATGCTCTGCCTCTGGAAGTTGCAGTTTCTTATCTGAAACTGAACTTGCAGTTTCTTATCTGAAACTGAAACTTGCAGTTTCTTCTCTGAGAATCACATCGTCTGCACTTTTATACTCTTATAAAACTACATTTTTAAGTGCTAAAAATAGATCTCTAGAATTCATAAAATACTTCATATGCTCAATACTGCAAATCTGAAATTCAAAAGACATTCATATCTGAAAGTACTCTCAAAATACACAACACAAAACACAATTTACATCCTGCAAATACTGACAAGCCTAAGATCCTCCTGACAATTCACAACCTGCCCGACTATTGGGATGGGGAGGCAGTCCCCTCCTATTCCTCGGCGGTAGACAGCCGCCCCGTGAGAGGATGTGAATGGCGAGAGAGAGGATGGCGGGGAAGCATCGTCAGACCAACTGCTTTTCTCCTCTTGCAGTTGGGTTCGGTAGACAAAGACTCCACCGGCTCGCTCTGGCATGACACCCTCACAAACGACACCCTGTAGATGCTCGATCCTTCAATCTCTTGTGGATGCTCCATCTGGGATCGATACTCCCACCACCGCTCCCTCACAATCGGATTCGGTGAATCTGTTTGCTCCATGGCCCAGAGGAGTAGCTCTATGTACTCCCATGCGACTCCCTCCAGGAGTATCGCCGCCTTTTCGCTCTGTTCCAGATATTTGGCCATGGATGTCATCGTCGCCACTAGTTGGTCCTTGTTGTCAAATGAAGACTGTATCTCCAACATCCTAGCTAGCTTCACAGGGTCGCCGTCTACGATCCTCACGTATCGGTTGTACTCCTCCATCGATCTACTTCTCCACATCACCTTCACTCGCCGGCGGTGGTTTTTGAATGGAAGAGGAGAGGAGTAGCGCTGGTTTTGAATTAGAACGGGAGAGGAGCGATGCTGGTTTTGGATTGGAACAGGAGATGAGGGCGGTGGTTTTGAAATGGAAGAGGATAGGAGCGGCGCTGGATTTAGATTGGAATAGGAGAGGAGCGGCAGTGGTTTAAGAGGAGAAGAGCGGAAGAGCGGCGCTGGTCTTGGAAGTATTTTTTTGTTTTGCGTATTTTGGGTCAAAGTTTGACCACGTACTGTATTTGACAGGCAAAATGTGAATGCATGTCACCAAAAATTGTATCGCTTGGTTCGTATCTGAATGTACTTTCAAATTATATTATTTTTGCAACCTATAACATATATTTTATTTGTGAAAATCATGGTCAATTATGACCCAGAATAAAAGGGAGACTAGTTAATGTGGGGTCGCTTTCTTAATTGAAGGGTAAATTGATTTTGATCCAGTCACAGCGCGCCGGCCCTCTCGTCCAATCCTAAATCGCTGCTACACGCTCCTCTTCCTCTTCTCCATTGCAAAACCACCTCCTCTCCTCTCCATCATCTCCATTCCAAAACCACCGTCTCGCCTCTCCCTCCTCTCCATTGCAAAACCACCTCCTCTCCTCTCCATCATCTCCATTCCAAAACCATCGTTTCTCGCCTCTCCCTCTTCTCTATTGCAAGACCATCGTCTCTCCTCCCATCTTCCAAAGCTAGCACCGGACCACTCAGAAGGACATCTATGGAGAGGATGCAGCAGCGAATCAGGGAGATCACCGGCGGTGACCAGGCAAAGTTAGCCAGGTTGAAGGAGATCCTTACTTGGTTTGACAATGAGTGGGAGATTTCAAGGACGGTGAGGGCCATGTGGCAATGTATGCGAAAGAGCGTGACGACGACGATGAGGGAGGTGATGTACATGTACTCCTCGGCGCCAATCATGTCGCAGTCCTCCGAGTTCATCGAGTATCTCCTATGGGCGATGGAGCTGACAGATTCACCGAGGCGAAAGTCAGGCGGAGGTGGTGGGCGTACAGGTCAAAGGTCGAGCACCCAGAGGATAACGAGTCGACCAAGTATGGCGTGTCGTTCATGAGGGTGCAGAGCCAGCCGGAGCCACAGGGGTATTCTTTCTCCCACCACAAGAGGAGGCCGGATGGCGCGACGTTGCTTCCCCGCTGTTCTCCACAGTTCCCTCGACGCTCGCCTCGTTTCAACGACAGCGGTAGGGTTTAAGGTAAGCTTCGCACTAACCTAATCTTCCACCTGCTCATGCTTAGAATCAGTCTGACAGCTAATGAAAATCATGCTTACAATCAGTCTCCGAGTACTACGCCAATCACCCTAAAATAGCTCTGGACCTTTGGGTCAAAGTTGTGACATGGTGTACAAATAAAGAAAAATAGATTGGTGCTTCTTTCAGAAAAGAGCACTCCCTAGAAAATTGCCAATATAAGCTACTAGTATTTGGTTAGAGGATTTGCTGCCGAGAAAGATCTGTCCACAGAGAGCGCCACACATCCCACTGGTGGTTGTGGACGCCAATGCATGCATGGAGCATGGTTGGTGTCGGTAGTTTTTACTTGGCACACCTCGCACTCTGCATATATGCCGGTTCCATACGTACATTTGTGCAGTTCCACCAAAATGCAACTGAATAACCCTGTTTGGACAGATAATGAAAAAGCGTGATTACATTATAGTGGCACTAGTTGATGAAACACACAAAATAAATAGAAGAAAATATTGCGATAGTATCATAGTATGCCGTGCTGCGAGGGCGAGATGGGCCCTGCGATGCCTCATACGGTACGCCTCATACTGGAAATCGTCCCAAGTCTCCCAGATACACCTTCTGTCAGTGATGAACATTAGTGTACAACAGTAGTACAAGGAGGAGGCTTGGGACATTCAAATCTCTATTTTTGTGCAGAACAACTAAAATTAAGCACCCCAGTTTGCAGAAACGCTTAAACATTAACAATGGGACTAGTTGATGAAACATACATTGACAAAGAGAAGCACTTTCTTTATCTACATTGGAAATGAAATGATAGAGAGGACACTCGCTGTATTTTAACTGTATTATTACTTCATTTTATCAGTGACACTAGGGTCGAGCAGGTGGCAAACGAGGTGTACCGTGCGTCGCAAGGATGGAGGCCGGGGGTGCTTAGACTGGGATGCTGAAGCTGGCTATTTCAGTCACCAACATGGATGATTCAATTCATGGGACCTTTTGGTGCAGTTCACCTAAAATGAAGCAATGTCCCATGAGCTAGCAGCTTCTTCTTCATTTTTTTAAGAAAAGGGCTCCAGCCCCAGTTCCATTTCCATCAGAAAATGAAACCCACAGATCTTCTTCTTCATTAGTTGCAATAAAATTGAGCAACATCAAGGTTGGTTGTGAAGCTCCTGGAATGTTCAACTATAATTTGGATATCATTTGTGCAGCTGAACTAAGATCGAGTGTGAAATGTATATCTCTGTTTGCACAAAAAAGGTGGAAAGGAGGGTGACTAACAAGTGATGAAACATGCATCAAATGAAAAGAAGGATGTTCCTTATCTAAATGGCAATCATACAAGGATAGTAGCAATTTCTAAAGCAGCAGCATTGCTAGATATTAGTGTGGGCATTAGGATTAACTATGACAACCGTTAAATACGACATGACTTTAATGGTGCCATTGCTTCATTTTACCAGCAACATTACATTAACAGCTGCTACAGAGTCGGTATTTGGGCACAGGAGAGTAGGCGAACCAGGACAGTTGCATTTCTAACGAAAAGAAGCAACTTATCTTAATGGGAAATTTAGCAGGCCATGTAAAAAAGTGCCATTGATTCATATTACTGGAGGCATTACATTGAAAACAACATTGGTTTAACGTGTCCTTACTTTTAACAATGCGACTGCTACATTTTACCAGTGGCATTACATAAGAGTGACTCGGGGCAACAAACATCAGAACACGATATCTGGGTTGGTCCCATTTTTGTTCGATATAGCCGCCTTATACTGTGTGAGGCTAGTAAATCTAGTGCTGGACTTACTCTGTTGACTTGTCCCCCGGTCCCCACTTTCTTTCCTTTTTCAACCAATAGATCGGATTTATATTGAGTTTGTAATGTGTTTTCCTTTATTTCCCTATTAGACCTAAAGACCAGTTGGATAGCCAATCTCTGCTACTTTTCGCCCCCATTATTTCCTCTTTCGACCAAGTCCTAGATTCAGGTAACAAATCTTCCCCCACCTCCCACCCCCTTTCTTCCTTGTTTGAACCAAGTAGTACTAGATTCGAGTCCATGAACTAGTTTTACCTCTTAACCGTAAAAATTTAGGTGGTTTTCAAACAGCCGATCAATCCTATCTACGAGGGGACCTGAGAAATAGTAAAAGATACAAATGCAGCGACGTCAGGAGGTCGGGAAGTGGAGCAAGGCCGGTTTCGCAAGAAGTTATACTTGAGCATCGCTGGTATGTCGCTAGGTGGGAGGCGGGAGGCCGGATCTGCCCACACTACGGCAGTGAGGAAGAAGGGGTCGGAGGCCCTCCCTCGCCAGCGGTGCTTGGGAGAGAACGGCAAGGCACGCTGATCGAGACGCGCCGGCAGTGGGTAAGAGCCATCGCCAAGGACGACCGCGTGAACGTTGCACCTTCTCACCTTCCCCGGCGGAGAGGATCCGGCTGGATCTGTGACCAGCGGTGAGCAGGAGAGAGTGTGTGGCCACCGATGTCGTGTTTAGATCTGGAGAGGACGAGATAGTGTGAAGAGAGCAACACTAGTAAGCAAGCATGGAGGCTCCTGTCTATATAGTGGAGTACTAGTTTTCTTTTGTCTACTGGAGCCGGCTTGACCTCGTCAATGACTGTCGAGAAGTCTTCATGCACGTGGCCCGGAGGCGCAGTTGTCATCATTTTGATCTGAAGCACCGGATTATAACATATAACATGAAAAAATGCCACATGACAAGAAATCATAACCTCACTGCCCAAAGGAGACAACATGAATCCCGACGGACAAACTAGACGAGGATCAAAGCTCAAATTAAAGATAAACTCGTAGAAAAGGGGTCCGTCGATAGATGTCCTAATTAACATAGCCGACTTGACCCAGATGGAAGCCGAGTAATTTTCGTGCATGTGCCCCCAATGACTAGCCCAACTCAGTTGTCGTTGTTTAACCCTCGTAGTGATCCGAAGCACATGACACCTAATTTTGCGAGATGACAAGAAACCTTTTTTTAGATTTCTCACCAGAACTGCAACCCTAGACAACACAGCCTGCACGATATGTAGACGATAGCCAATCCATGCGTGTCTGCTGGAGTCTGGTCACATGCATGGACGAACTAATCTTCCGTGTCTTGCAGGGATCGTCCAGGCACCAACGTAGTACAACACTTCTCTAGTACTATCGCTCGTCTCTCACCTCTATTAAGTCTCCTAACTTGCGGGGCCGGGGAGTGTGCCTATGTTCGATTCTCAATTGGGTCCCACATGTGTGTGCAAACACAATATGACGCGCGTTCCATTCAAAGAGCAGCGTGCCAGACCGACCGACCATCTGGGGTGCGACACGAACTTAACGGGCGCGCTGTATACTCCGTACATGTGTACCGCCATTTTCTTGAGGCTTTGCTCCATGGCGCAATCCATGGATATAAAATTAGTATACTGTACTATTTAAAAGTCAAGGGCGGGGCTTTTCCTGCGTGGTAGGCAGGGCAGTTCCGCCTAGTTGGTTCGACAAGAGACACGAGAAGATGAGGGAGTAGGCTGCTGCAAACATAGGGCTATGTGATTTGACAACGAGTTACTGCTGGACAGGTGCGGCCCCATGATTTGACTTGCCATCATCTTTTTAACTACGGCCCTACGACTGGCGTGAGTCTCCTGATTCCTAACCACCTCCATACAGGTGCCTCTTCCAATGCTCCACCATGTAGAGGCTGGCTCTTGCATGAGAGACCACTTCTCCACTTTTTCCTTGCCTCTTTCCTCCACATATGCAAAAATGCCATGTAAAGCGGGTTTATAGCCCACTATTGTACTTACTTGCTCCTACAGGTACTAAGCTTGCCACATAGGCATAAAGTATGATGTGGCAAGTTAATTAAGAAGAGAGAGACTAGTTTGGTGACCCAAGGAAGAAATGGTGCTAAGCGCGTGTACCTCGGTGAAAAGACAATTTTGAGTCTATAGCTAATTAAATGAAGCAAACTTAGCAATAAAAAATTAAGCACCTATGCATTGGGGACTTGATTGCTAGGCCATTTAATGCCCTTAGCACCTCATCTAAGCACCATTTCATTAGAAGAGGTCACTCCTTGGCAAATGCAATAAATACTACGAAGAAAGAGATAGAGAGAAGTAAAAAATACACTTATAGCCAACCTTATAGCTAACCTTGTTGTAGTATGAGTGACTAAGTGATGACTATGTATGACATGCCGACATCAGATAGCCTAAGGCACAGTGTTAAATCTCCAAGGGCACGATCGCGCGAGCGACGCGACAGTCGTGGTAGGCGCGACCATGATACGGGCTGCTGGTAGCCCTTGGATCTGAGATCGAACGGTCGCATGCTAAGTTGCTGAAAATTTGCAGAATAACCCTCACGATAGGATATTCACCCATAGGTCTAGAATCACGCCATGCAACCGTTCAATCTCAGATCCAAGGGCTCTCGGAAGCCCGTATCATGGGAGAATGGAAAGCCACTAACCTGTCGTTCGCACGTTGGCAGTTCACTCCTACTCGTCCCCACACATCCTTTAATATTACGGCAGTTCGCTCCTAGTCATCCCGTCCTTTCACATTACGGCAGTTCCACTAATCCTAACCCTCCTCCCAAATCCATGGCGTCCCAAATCTCCATGATCGGCGGTGAGTACAAGGTTAGAACCATCACCAGCGATGAGTCCGACGTCATCTACACCCGTTCTTCCGCGACGGTGAAAGGATGCCTTGCTTGCTTCAGACGCATGTTCAAAAACTCAAATGATGAGTGGGTCGCTGGGCTAGATGTTGAGTACACCATAGTCCTGGGATGAGAGAAGGATCTAAAGAAGTAGAGAGGAAGAATCCCACCGTGATCTAGGTTAGCGTGCATGACTTATGCTTGGTCTACCACATATGCCATGCTGACGTTGAATGCCAGGATTTTAAGAACTTCCTCAAGAGCGACCTAGTCAAATTCGTTACTATAGACGATAAAAGAGTCCTGGGTCGGATAGGCCTCGTTATAGGCAACCCCTTTGACCTCCAGAAGAATCGGCTGCTGCCCTCCAGTGGTCAGCCTTCAATGATGACCCTGGCAGGAGCCATGGTTCATCCTTCGTTCCGCTAAACTGGAGAAACCTCCGTACACATTTCATCGTCATGCATGGCAGCGGAATGTACTAGATATAGACCACATCCACTACGCTGCAATGGATGGCTACCTTTGTTTCAATATCTACAAGGGGTGGATGAAGAGCAAGAGCCAAGTGTGCGGTTCAAGCAAAGAATTATCGGCCAAGAGGAAGAGGGACAAGGATGAAGTTGAGGACGTGGACGAGGACTCCGAGTAAGGTGGCAGTGTTGTTGCTCTTGGTGGTTCTAATATAGTGTCTACCGGATTAGTTGCATAGTTTACTTTCAGGTGTGATTAGTTTAATTTGAGGGGTGTGTTATGCTGAGCCCCCAGTAGAACTATGTTATGTTTCTTCTCGTTACTTTACCGCTTCAGTACGTACATACTAGTATTTCTTACATTTCATCTTTTAGTTGGTATAGTACTACCACTCGTTTCTTCACATTATATACGTACAATATATATGGCCAACATCATATAGCCAGCAGTTTAGTTGTCAAAGAATTTCAGGGTGCTTAGTTTTGTCAAAGAATTCCAGGGTGCTTAGTTTTATTTGAGGGGTGGTTTGTGCTGGACACCATTATTGTGACTCAAATCTCTTTTGCCATGTTATAATAGTACTATATGCATAATTTGGCGACGAGCGCTCTCTATATGTACCACCTTTTTTTTAATTTCAAGTTTTCCTCCACGGCGCAATCCATCGATACTACTACAGTACAAAAGTATACATTTTTTAAAAGGATAGAGGGCGGGGCAGTCTAGCTTGGTCGGTTTCATGAGAGGCGAGGGCCTTTGTGATTTGACGGCTCATTACTGCTGGAAGGCGGGGCCTTGTGATTTGACTGCTCGTATAAATGTGCCGACGACCTGAGGAGGAGCAAAGAACCGTGCGGTATACTCAAGTTTTCACTAGAGTAGTACTACGACGAAGGAGTACGAAACACGACAGCCCAGTGCCATATGGCGATAAAAAATGATCTAATTTGTTAGTCATCTCATTGTTATCATTGTTCTATTCATGCCTCGCAGATAACATGACACATGCGACGAAACACCCGAAGCAAAAGATGAAACACAGGAGCAAAAGAAGAAGGAACATTATCACCCCAAATGATCTAATTCGCCGCAGAGTCATAACTGCTTCTTCATGGCCTCCATGACCTCCATCTCCTTGCGCGTCTCCTCCGCCATCTTCTTCATTCTGTCCATGATGCAGGATTTCTCGACGCGAGCCTTCATCATCTATTCCACGGCCGCATTACGTACCTTGACAGGAGCCGGGTGCTCGATGCGGAGCTTCGCCAACTCCTCCTTCTGTTCCATGACGAGGGCCTGCAGCATCTTCATCGAGGAACTACTATTATCATGCAGCTTCTTCCAGTCGGTGTTCTTCTCCTTCAACAGGTCGAGCTCATGGAAGAGCTTCGCCTTGTCCTCCTGAAGTTGCAGGATTTCGCCGGTCGCCTTCTTCTCCGAGGAAATGCTCTTCTTCAGCAACATCACCAAGCCAGCGGACAACTCCCCCTACTTATTGAGCTCAGCGGGCATGTCATCGAGGCTCTCCTTCAGCAGCTCCACCAAGTCGTGGATGAACTCCTTATGCTTATTGAGGTGCTTATTGAGCTGATCGGGCATGCCATCGAGGGATAGCGACTCCAGCACCGCCGGCTTGACATGTTCGCCTTCGTGAATAGGGCGCTCCTGGGAGCCATCGCCTGCCCGTGAGAGATCTTTCGAGGTCTATGCGTGGCGGCGAGCCCTCTCTTTTTTTCTGCAGCCTTGGTTGCCACTCCCTTGTTATGAGTAGTTCTCGACCTAGAGCTCTGCTCACCGGCCATGGCAAGGACGAACGAAGAAGAAGCACTTATGAGGAGGAAGGTAGAGTAACTTTTGGTTAGGTAGTTCCCCTTTTTATAACCTAAGTACTATCACTAGTACTAATGCCTGTATAGTGGGAACACATTCAGGTTTGGTACGTACTAGTAGTTGTGAGCATGCTTTCGAATATGATGGGAACAATGTAAAGATTAATTGATGGTTTTGGTTTCGAGGCCCGAAACAGCTCCCGATGAGTTTAGTGGAACATAAATTTCAAGTAGACTACACTGCTCAAATGCGTAAATATTATGTTACTGTCAAAAACTGGCACAAAATATGAAGGAGACCAATGGAAGCACTACTAGCAACCCATGATTTAACTGCTCGCATGCATGCAGTGGAGTAGTAATGTCTTTCTTCCGCCCTCACGTCCACTCAATTTGCATGCGCTGTATTAATTGACCATCAATGAAGTGAACGACTTTACACGCGTCAAATTATCACATGGGGTGGGTCTTGGTACAAAATTGCGTCCGCCTGTGTACCCGCGTGAGCGTACGAGGGAATGAGTGTGTGCATGGCGTGCGTGCATATCTTCGCTTCGTGCATGTACCGCCAGTATGGCTCAGGGAGGACGAGTACATTCTTCTGGAACCAGCAACACGTCACTGTGATCAATAAACACAAGGAGGTCGCGACAACCCCTCCACATGTGCCACATGGCTTCATGAACTGTAAGAGATACACTGTGTAGCATGCCATTGGAATTCTAATTTATATGTTTTGCACATACTTGAAGTACTAGTAAGGTACACGTGCATTGCATGCATCAGATTTTGCAACCAAATTATGAATAAATACCACACTACAGCATGTAAGCTCTGAGTCATATATGCCTGATGTAGACATTCATTTAATTCTTATAGTTCATCTCATTCAAAATAAATTAGTTTTTATAAAAAAGCTAGGGCCTCTTGGATTCGTAGGATTTCCAAAATGCGGGAATAGGAAAAACATGGGATTATAGTGGAATGTCGTCTTGAATCCTACAGGATTATATGAGTGTTTGATTGTGCATAGAAAAAACGCAAAATTCTTTCAAAGAGGTTTGAGTGGATGGGATGTTTCCTATGAAATCTAGTGCAAATGAATCATATGGAAAAATTCCTATGGTTTACAATCCTACGAATCAAACAACTAAGATAGGAAAAATTCCTAAGGATTAGAATCCTCCAAAATTCCTTTGAGAATCCTTTGAATCAAAGAAGCCCTTAATCTATTTTATGATTCATGGAATTGTGCGTTGTAAAGCATAAAGTAAAATATTAATAATGGCAATTCAACTAGAAAAAAGTTTGGGTAGTTATGATATGGAAGATTCTAGAACAAAGGAGAACCACTATTGTTTGAGGTTTGTGCATTATGCTTAAGTTCAACCATGGAGTCTGATACATTGTACATGTGGCAAAATCCAGTGGGGGGCTAGAAGATGGTGCGAGGGGCCGAGTGGAGGGAGACTATGAAGGAGTGCACAAGTGCGAGATCGATATTTAGAGAGAGGGGGCGAGAACGTGCGCTGTTGCGCGCAGTGGCGGAGCCATGAAAAATAAATGAGCTGGGGGGGCCAAACATTGCTAATCCTTTACGAGGAGGGCGAATTCATGAACTTAAACCATTTTCACCAGCAATTGTCTAATGATCACATTGATATTAACCTCGATATATAGTGATGTTAGGGGGGGCAGGGCCCTTACTGCCCCCTGTCTTCGCCATTGTGCGCGCGTATGAGAGATGAAGCGGAAGGCATGGATGATTAGAGGGGGACATTGGATATATAATTAATGTGGGTGTATTAGCTATATATGTAGGGGTTGTTTGGTTCTAGTCCTAGGAGTGCCACACATTGCCATTCAATGTTGCCAAACTTGCGTAAGGTTAGTTATTCAAAATGAGAGCCACAAGTTGGCAAGCCTAAGGGAATATTGCCACACTTGTTGTGTGTACGTGATGTGGGACCATAGTGTGGCTTGCCTAAGATGTGGCTTGAACCAAACACACACCTAAGTTGGTAAAATTTGCCTAACGTTAGGTGTGGCAAGCTTTGGCAAACTTAGTCTCAAACCAAATAACCCCGTAATCCTATATAGAGAGGTATAGATTGATCGATGTGGACGTGGGAAAGAGGGTGAGATCTCACTAGATATATAGATTGATCGGTTTGTCTGGAAAACTATGAAAGACCTAGCTACATACACACACACATAGAGGAACATCGATCGTTGCGCATGCACGCGTGAGAGATAAAGAATGCCCGATATGATGGAGAGGGGGATGTGTGTGGGTGTGTGCCTTTATGGGAGACCGACCTGAAGAAAAAGATTGCATGTGTGCGGTGGATAATGCCGACTGGTAGTGTGTGTACATGCATGCATGAGAGAAAGTTAGTGGTACAATTATAAAGAGAAGACGACTGTGTGGGTGTAAAAGACTAGGTGAGGTCATAATCAATGTAAAGTTGAATTCAAATATTAGAATAAGAGATCATGATGTTTGAAACCCATGCATGCATGAACATAACGGAGATCTGCGTGGTGTGGTTTGGAAACGAGCATGTTGCAATGTATATACATTGAACAAGGTCAGACTGATTTGAATTTATACCGATGGCAGACATCGTTTGGCCACATTGCATCCGTACATGGACACACTATTCTAATTGGAGATGATGGGTGGCTTTCGCATCACATATCTATATCTATACCCCTATATATATACATATATATATATATATATATATTATATTTTATATTTTATATATTCTGTGCGGGTAACTTTAACTTTGAAAGATGGTCGTTGGATGAGGAGAATCCGATGGTGCAGAGATGGCAAATTTGAGCACTATTGGCCGTTGGATATCATCTAGATTCCACCAGATTTCACCACATGTACAATCTAGAAGACTCCATGGTTGAACTTAAGCATAATGCACAAACCTCAAAACACAAGCACTTCTTCCTTGTTCTAGAATCTTCCGTATCAGAATGGCCCAAATGTTTTTCTACATGATTTGCCATTATTTGTTTTTAGTTTATGTCTTACAATGCACAATTCCATGAATCTTAAAATAGATTAGCTTTATTATAAAAACTAGATGATTTTGAATGAAATGAACTATAAGAATTAAGAGAACATCTACATCATACATATATGACTCAAAGCTTACATGCTATAATGTGGTATTTATTCATAATTTGGTTGCCAAATCTCATGCGTGCAATGCATGTGTACCTTACTAGTCTAAATGGTGTTTGTGTGTGTGTGTTGTGTGTGTTGAGGTGCGAATTGTCTTTTTTTGGTACACGTTAAGCTTGTTGACCCAAAATTTCAAGCCGTGCCTTGTTATGCCGAAATTTCACGCTAGCATCTCTGTCCATCGTGCTGTGAAACTCCCGCCTCTTCAACCCGCGCCTTGTTACCCCGAAATATTTAAGATATATCTTTGTCTCGTTGTGCTCCGACAACTCCCTCCATCTCAACCGGCGCCTTGCTGTTCCAAAATTACAACGCGCGCGAAAACTCCCACCTCCTGTGAAATCCCGACACGTGAAATGCCTATGGTACCCCTGAACCGAAAGAACCGCCTCAAATCGGTGGGGGTACTTTCGTAACTTACCCCACATTTTGGACAAGCGCATCCCTAAGCCATGGTTCCCCAGTCCCATCCCATCCGCCCACCCATTCGTACACCGAGGCCGCGAAAACCCGCAAAGCCCCACACCCTCCTCCGTCCGCCACCCAGCCGGAGCCTCTTCCCCGATGACGTCGTCCACAGCAACACCACGACGTCCCTCATCCACCGCACCGGATGAGGATCCGTCGTCGATCTCATCGTCCCACCGGTTCAGCCACCTCATCCTCCACCTCCAAGGAGCTGCCCCGATGTTCTCCTCGTCTTTTGCGCCACCTCCATTCCCACACCGCCGCCTTCACCTGCACCATCGGAAGAGCATCATCATCACCGTTTCCTCGGATGAAGCTATGGCCTAATCGGCGCCACCAAAGATGTTATACATTAATCGCCGCATTTTCTTCTTGATTCAATCTCACGGTGCTGCTGGCACTCGGTCCCGAGCCAACACGGCACGGCTCCATCCACGGTGGCATCGCCGGCCACTTCCTCCACGGCGTCGCTCCCTCGACGGCGACGTCCACATCAGTAGGAGCTACTGCTGCTTTAGCTCTCGCTCGCGCTGCTGCTCTGCTCTTGCTCCCGATCCCCTGCCTGGTCTGCTCTTGCTTGCGCTGCTGCTCTCGCTCTTGCTCTTGCTTCCAATGCTGCTCCGATTTAGCTACACTTCAGCCGACTGAATCGACTTTTGGGTTAGTCGATTTTCAGGGGGTGGGGGAGGGCTCGCCGGAGTTAAGGAAGAACCAGCCGCAGCGGGAAGGGTGGCTCGCCGGAGAGGTACCCCACTATCTATCTTACGGTTCATGGTGGGGGCGGTGGTCGCCGGCGGTGGTGGGGCGGTGGTGTGGGGATCGCCGAAGAAAAAGCTCGGCACAGGGGGGCTAGAGGGATGGCCAGGGCGGCGGCAGACCGGCGGTGGGGAGTGTTTTGGGGCAGGCGTGGCGGCGCACCACCGGCCGCGGGCGGCGGGGGCGGCTGTTTGGTCGGTGGTGGCTGGCAGCTCAGGGGGGTGGTGGTTGAAGATGAACTGCAGGCCCTTGATTTCGTATCCAACGGCTGCAAAATCGACTGACCAGAGATGAAAAAGTCAGCCGACTGACGTGTAGCCTCACCTCTAGTGCGTTCAGTTTCGACAGTAAAATTCAGTTTCGACAACAAAATTCAGTTTCGACAGTTAAGTTCAGTTTCGACAGTTAAATTCAGTTTCGACGGTTAAGTTCAGAGATGAGCGGCTGATGTATTTTACATGTAGCACTTTGTGGTTATGTATTTTACGTCATCTATTGGAGATGCTATTAGAATTCCACTTAGGTTAACATTGTCTCTCTTGTCCTGCTTCAGCCTCGGTGTCGTACAACTCAACGGAGCGGCTCCAGCGATGAAACCCTCCATCACAGCGGAGCAGTACCTTGGGCTCAATCTCCGGACGCCTAAGATCTTCTTCCCCTCCTCCGACAGACAAGTTAGCCAGAGCATCCTCACCGGCCAACCCAATCACGCTGAGATTGACATGGCTTCGCCAAAGAGGTTGTACACTTGTTGCATCTCTTTTTTACTCTACATGTTATACATATTGTCCATTGAGCACACGTAGTAACGTGAAATACAATTATTTTATCCTACTATATGACAAGCAATGAGGTACCAGGAAACTTAGCTATCTGTGATGGACTCTCTTGAACGCCATCATTATTTATCTCTGCATGTTTGAGCTGTGCATTTGTCGATGGGCCTGGGAGTTGAGCTAGTAGGGTAGTGGCCTGGGTTCAAAGTAATAGAAGTAGCACAAAAACATTTTTTTAGTGTAGGATTTTCCTTGCTCAAGCCTGCCTACTAGAATTGCCAGTGCTAGAAAGGAAAAGTGAATGAAAACATATGAATTGGAAAGTTTCCTATGGTACTACTTTTCATGAATTTGGTGCAAAGGAATGGATCAAAGGAAAACTGTAGGATTTGTTCATTTAGTGTCTCCTTGAAAGAAAAACCGTAGGAATTCTAATTTCCACTTGTCCTCCTTTTCATATTCCTATTCATGAAGCACAAGACTAAGAGGCCTGTCTATTTCCTATCCCTGCATTGTTAGAATCCTCAAATTCAAACAAGCCCTTACACAATTACTTCTGTTACAGATATGTGTCAAAGAAAACCTTGTGTGGTTGGTCCTGCTCCTGCGGCACTGTGTTCCAACCCCGCTCAGTTGCTCCAATGACGGAAGGGTTCACCACAGCAGGGATCCGCTCTCCAGACTGTCTTTCGCCGCCTCAGATCTTCTTCCCCGCCGCCGGCAGCCACGACAACTACATTACCATCATCAACTGAGCAGATGACCTCGAGGACTACACGGGTCCACAAGAGAGGTCGCACTATTCCGTGTCTGCTTACGTTATGCATCTCTTAATATGATGACATGCTACATTATCATCGCGTTCACCTATTAGACTCCGAGTCAGGTCCAAACTAATGCTGAAACTTGAGTTTTTAAATGGTTGTGGGGTACATATTGGGGCAGCAATCAGTACTATCTGTCTACTATCTGGTTAATCTCGGGTGTCTACTATGAGTTTCATGTTGGGTGCAAACAAACATTAAAGGAGCCATTATCTGTATTTTTTAACTAAAGCTATTACCTGCCTGCTATCATTAGTTTTGGGTCTATACACAGTTTGCTACCATCACTCTGGATTTGTGCATGCACTCCTTACATAATCTTACTATGTTTTCTTCCTACGCATGCCAATTATTGTACACAATGGAACTGATCATGTAGAGCAAAAGAGATGAGCCTTGTGTGGCAATAAAATTTCATGCAGACGTCGCTCCATGGTGGGCACAAAGGCAGACCCCCCTCCACCCATTTGGGATCGTAATCAAGAGGAAGATAACTGTTCTGAGGGGGATTCAAAAGGAGAAGACCACTCCTATTTACCCCATGAGGTCTTCGCTCTAACTTGGCATGTTGATGTTGGTAATATCATGCATATGGTGCCTTGCATTGCTTACTGTATACATCAAAGATGTCATCTGCTTAGTTTAGACATGCTTTGTGTCAATTCCATCTGCTTAGTTTCTTTATCGTATATGTGAATCATGCAATGCCATCTTGTTTAGCTAGGCATCATATATGTGAATTTCGCAATGCCACCCTAGTTAGCCAGTCATCTTATATGTGAATTATATCATACCATCATTTTTTTATTACGTGTTAAATTTGTTAACAATTTTAGTACATTCAATTACTCTTCTTGTGCATCAGCCATCTGGAGTGGAAAAAAGGTCTTCAGAGCAGACAATGCTATCTGACGAAGCGCATGTCTTGCT